>NC_090265.1:1710031881-1710184381 GCF_040414725.1 Anabrus simplex
AGATAGAGAAACAAACTTCAGAAGTTCTTCAACATATTTCCTCTTCGCCTTCGCAGATATTTTATTGCATTCCTGGAGAACATTGACCAATCTCTCTGAGAGATTTCTTCTTTAACACTTGGAAATTCATTGAAGCCTCCGTAGTAGGTATTGTTCAAAATACTCATTTCTTTCCTTTCTTGTACAGAGGAACATGCTGTTCCCTCACGAAAAATGGGAAACCGAACAAACTCGTACGCAAACTTGGCAGAGTTTTGAAGACAACGCTGCCTAACTAAGTACACATTTGTGATGAAATAGCGAGTTCTGGAATAAAATATTAGAGACATAAATAGCGACCCAACAGAATTCTCAATTTCGTCAAACACTGCCTTAGAGAGTTTTGGAAACCACCTCTTAAATTACGTACAGTATTTAAGCTAGTGGCGGTCGTGATTACTGTCTTAAGAACAATTCGACAGTCATCTTTAGGGAATGAGAATTGATTTGCACCGCTCATACGGCCCTGCCATTACCGGGGAGCATACGTGAACCATGCACTCAGTAGGATAGTGCATTAACCAGAAAGCAAGCAAGCAACATATGTTTTCATTCCCCGCCCAAAGGGCTGGGCGGGCCCCTTAGAACGTAACGCGCTCTCACGGGCCGGGAGAGGTGAAGAAAAGAGTGAGATGTGATGGAGGAAGAATATGGGAAAAAGGAAGTAAGTAAGTTAAGGGTGATGTGAGGGAGGGTGTGTAGTTTAGACGAGAGTGCCAGGGTGAAGCTGAGGTTTGAGGAGTTGTAGGGCGGCGACGATATTACATAGTGAAGTTGTAAGGAGTCTGTATTCGGAGGTGTGTGGAAGAAGAGACGAATTGGGTTATGGGGTGGACGAGCGTGGTAACGAGGTTGATAGGGAGGATGAGCAGGCCGAGTGCGACGACGTGTAGTGGCGGGATGATGTCTAGGGAAAGGTTGTGATGGCGTCTGTAGAAGTGCGCTCCACTGGAGATAAGGCGAAGTACTGCGTCTTCAATCGGTAGATGGAAGCGTACTAATGAGGTGGCACCAGAAGAGTTCATAATGCGGAACGCCCGCCGTGCTGGGACGCCTCCTGCTAGAAGTTCATGTAGGACTTCGCGTCAGTGATGGTGGTGGCAACTAAACATTGAGGGTTGAGACGATGGTGGCGATGCGGCGGCTTCTGTAGTTGGAGCAGGTGCGTCGTCGATTTGCTGGCGATTGAAGTAGCGGGGTGGAATATGTAGAAGACTGGGGCGTTCAGAGGTGGGTTGCGTAGGGAGTGATGAGGACATTACTGGTGAAGGATGGGGAATATACGATCGTAGTGAAAGAATGATGGGGGAGGGTGAGCGTGGAGATCACGGTGGTAGTAGCGGTGTTGAAGGTGGTCATGATAGGAGTGGAGGGTATATCGGAGAGGCTGACTTCCAAGTGCTGGTTTCGGCCGCTTGCTTTATTGGGATCGGCTGGGAGCTGGTAGTAAAGATGATGTGCCACCCGGCCGATCAAAAAATACGAGGAGAGTCTGCAGTTCGGAGACGCTGAATACAGTGAGGTCGATCTCGACTTGTGCGATGTGTTGTGTGCAACAACTAACTAACTAACTAACTAACTAACTAACTAACTAACTAACTAACTAACTAACTAACT
Source organism: Anabrus simplex (assembly GCF_040414725.1). NCBI lineage: Eukaryota > Metazoa > Arthropoda > Insecta > Orthoptera > Tettigoniidae > Anabrus > Anabrus simplex. Next base: position 1,710,033,538 of record NC_090265.1, read on the forward strand.
AACTAACTAACTAACTAACTAACTAACTAACTAACTAACTAACTAACTAACTAACTAACTAACTAACTAACTAACTAACTAACTAACTAACTAACTAACTAACTAACCAACTAACTAACTAAGGTGGTGGTGGTGGTGATTATTGTTTTAAGAGGAAGTACAACTGGGCAACCATCCTCTATATAACACTAATCAGAGGGAAAATTGGAAGGGATCCGACACTTCGAAAAATGAAGATATCGGTCAAAGGAAGACAAGGGCCACGAAGGGCGTGAAAATGAAAGACTCCCTAGCCCTCGCAAACCTAATAGCATCGGGGTAGGAAAAGAACAAGAGTTGACCAAGGAAGGTCGGATAGGATAGATGAAAGTGAGAAGCCAGGCACAAGTAAGTGGAAGCAATGCCAGGACTCAGCTGAGGGCCCCGTGGTCGCCAACCCACGCTCCAAAGTTCAGAGCCCCTGGGGCCCCTTTTAGTCGCCTCTTACGACAGGCAGGGGATACCGTGGGTGTTATTCTACCGCCCCAACCCACAGGGGGCTAACTAACTAACTAACTAACTTACTTACTAACTAACTAACTAACTAACTAACTAACTGACTGACTAACTAACTAACAATGCTTTCATTCCCCACCCTGAAGGGGTGGGGCGGGCCACCTAGAGAGTAACGCCCTCTCCCTGGCCACGAGATGCAGGCGGGTTGGGGAGATGTGACGGAAGAAGGAGGTGGGTAAAGGATGTGAATATATAGGAGATGGGAGGGGAATTATGCCTAAGTATGAATGAATTTAAGGAGATGAGGTTAAGGATGTGTAAGTTATCGACAGTTTTATTGACAGATTTACAAATGGTAAATACAATGATGTGATTACAAATACATGTGTTATCAAGATACAAGATATGCGTGAGGGAAGAAGTGAAATGCAAGGGAGGAAGTGGAGTTTAGAAGAAAGTGCCGAGGTAGAGTGCAAAGTAAGGAGATGGGGGAAGTGGTTAGATGGTTAATAGAAGCAGTGAGAAGACGGAGGAGGTCAAATGTTGGGAGGGGAGAAGGGAGGAAGCCTTTGGGAGGAGGGGGTGGGCATATTGGTGGAGGTCGAAAAATGAGAGGAGGGGTTGGCCGGGGGTGATGAGATGGACGATCTGAGGGCTGGCGACCAGGTGAAGGTGGGGAAAGAGAGGGCTCTACGCGATAAGAATGGTCGTGCACACGGGCACCGGTGGCGATGAGCTGTTGAGCTGCTTCGGATGTAGTCAGCTGGAGGCGTACCATAAAAGTTGGGCCGGAGTCGTTCCGGATCCGAATGGCTCGTCGGACGGGAATGCCGGCTGCACGGAGTTCTTGGAGGACGTCCCTGTCGGAGAAGTCTGGAGGGGTTCCACGGACCACACAGCTGTACACGGTAGAAGTGGACGGTGAAGGCGGCTGGGTCGATGGTGACTGCTGTGCGGTGTTAGCTGGCGGAGATGGCGGTGGCGAAACTGCAACAGACGAGGCCGGCGGGTTAGCAGGTATTTGCTGAAAGGCAGGGGTCGCAGAAACAGGGAGAGAGGACGACATCACAGGGGAGGGATGACAAGTGGTAACAGTGGTGATAGGAAGTGAGGAAGGGAGAAGAACGGACGGTGTTGTGGTGGTAATTGTGGTGGTTGTCGGGATGGTGAGAGTTGAGGACAGAGCATCGTCTGAAATGGAGGCTCATGGACAGTTGGGACAAGGGTTGGGTTGGCAGAAAACTGGTTTTCAATGTATGGAGGGGTTGGCACCACTGCATAGATCTGACAGTGAATTGTTGCGCCCGAAGTGTAAAGACGTTGAAGGGCGGCCTCGTCGCTGAGATGAACCAGAATCTGTGAAGAAGGTGTAGAGGTGAGGCCATCAACCAGTCGATAGACATAGTGGACCGGAAGGCCAGCTGCACAAAGGTCGTCGAAGATGTCATCTTCGGGGATGGCAATATCCACGCCGGGAATAATGCAAAAGGCCATGGTCGTGGGGAAGTCAACAGCCAACGAGGCGTCAACTGATTTGCTAATTGAGGTCGGCTGAGTAGCAGATATAGGTGAAGGCCACCCGGCCGAGCAAAAGATTGCTGAAGAGAAAACGATGCCCACTGTGTAGAGAGATATGGTCAAACGTATTGTGTATGTCGTCTGTGAGACGTGTGACCTGTAACCAGTAAACGACTACAACCCGGCAATTTACACTACTTCTGTGAATAGTTATTGAGTAAAAATGTAATAATTACTATCGCTAGACTCACAGGTCTTACCAACTAGAGTGCGATTACTGTCTGATGGCACAAAACATTAGGTGCGCGCTAAATTAGTTTTGTATGCTGGCGAGTCTATATGCTGCAGCGTATGAGGGGAGAAACATTCACTTCGCTGGGAGCAACGGAAGGGTTCACGTGAACTCCTCAGAAATGAGTGTCCTTCTCCGCGCTTCTCCTTCTGATGTCAGCAGGCCAACTGGTGACAAGGCTTCACTTCGCTCCAAGCAGCACAACAGTATTTATCTCCTCAATAACTTCCCGTCTCCTCATTTTCCCTCCAAATTCGTGCCTTCATCAGGGTTTTGAGACTCTCTTCACCTTGAAGCTTCCCTGGTAATAATTGTTAGGACCATGGTGTATAGGAACAAGTGTCCACTTTGTTGAGAAGTAAGCTTACCAAGCTCGATAGCTGTAGTTATTTAAGTGCGGCCAGCATCCAGTATTCAGGAGATATTGCGTTCGAAACCCACTGTCGGCGGCCCCGAAGTTGGTTTTCCGTGGATGCACAGGAGGGAAATTCTAGGCCACTTTCCTCCCATCCCTAGGCACTTCCAGTTCCTTCGTCGCCATAAGATCCATATGTGTCTGTGCGACGTAAAGCAACTTGTAAAAAACAAATAAGGTTAGGGCACAAAAACATCAGGAGGATCCAAGTGAGAAAGAGGGAAGTATATGTGTGTGTTTTAACTATCGATAACCACACACTGTGGAAGGCCTCAACACAATGTTGAAAACTGAACCCAACTCTAAAATGTGAGGTGGTGCTATTGTCCAACCGTTACTTCTGAGAGGAAATTAATAATTTCACTACAACATGCTTTTGTACATTTTTCTGAGACGATAAACTTAAACTTTTGTTTCACCTCAAACCTCACTGTTAGCAGTCTTGAAGATGATTTTCTGTGGGTTATTTTCACACCAGGAAAATGGCCAATTGTATCTTAATTAAGGCCACGGCTGCATCCTTTCCTAACACATCGTGGCTGATATCGTGAAGTTTCACTGCGATGTTAATAACCTACAGCAAAAAATAAAATAAAAGTTGCAAGGTTACGGTCGTTTTTAAAAAGTTCAAATAATTTTTCACGAAGAGTTCATCTGCCTGTTCAGAAGCTGAAAACTTGTCTCCGTAGTGGGTAATCGAATCTGTGCTCTCTTGGGTGAACCGAACAGGCCTTTACCACTTCGACTTGGGAGCCGCACATACATATTTGAAAACAGTTTAGGTCACCCACGGTCACATAATTGGGATGCAGATACTCGAGAGATCGTCAGTACTTTGTCCAGTTCCATGAACAATTGGTCAGAATTTTGGCCATTAGTCCTCTATGCCCTGGGTTCAATTTCCAGTCATGTCTGCAGTTTTTAATCTTAAGAAATTAATTGCGTTGTTCGGGGACTGGGTTTGTGTAGTGTCCTACATTCCCGAAACTCACACACCGCACATAGTCAGGAGGCAGTATAATAACAACGACGGTATCCTCTGCCTATCGTAAGAGACGCGTAAGGAAAGTTGGGTTAAGTTGTTCCCGACTTGCGTGCATGAGTTGGCAAGAACTGTTCCCTTAGCTGAGTCTGGCATTGAATCCAATTTTACTGTGCCAGTCTCCTCAGTTCCATCCTTCCTATCCGTCCTTCCTTCCTCAAGAATTTTTCACTATTTACTTTACTTCACACAGACGCAGACAGGTCTTATGGTGACGTTGGGAGAAGAAAAGCATAGGAGCAGGTAGGAAGCGACCGTGGCCTCAATTAAGGTATTTGCTTGGTGTGAAATGAGAAACGACAGGAAACGATTTTCAGGGTTGCCGACAGTGTGATTCGAGCCCACTATCCCCCGAATGGAAGCTGACAGCAACCTTGATCAACTCTCGTTCTTTTCCAACTTCGGTGGTATTAGGTTTTCAAGGCAGGGAGTCTTTCATTTCCATGCCCTTCGTGGCCTAATCCTTTCCTTTGACGATACATTCGTCTTTCGAAGTGTCGGACCTCTTCGATTTTCCTTCTGATTGGTCTTAAATTGTTGCCTAGTTTCACTTCCTCTTAAAACAATAATCACGATCACCAACAAGCAATACAAAATACTATCCTTCAAAACAATAACACCTAGTTTCGTTCCACCCACAGGCGTCAAATGGTTTGACTAACAATGGCCACACCAATTTATGTTATCAATATTTTGAAGAGTAAGGCATTGAATACACTGACATTTCTTGGAAAGACTCGTCTCTAATTTTAGGTACTACAATCAAACCTACATCAAGGACATAAATTTATTCTCAAAGTACCTCTGAGAGAATTTAATTGTAAAGGTAACTCTAGTTGTATAATAGAGTTATAACGTTTTACTTACAATGGGTAAGTCGCCGAGCGCGATGAAACTTGGAAAACACATTGAGGTGCACGTAAAAATGATGTCGGCATCAATTTTGGGTGCCAACATTCGTTAGAGCGTAAACTACGGGGCCTAAAAGTTGCGACATTTCAAATTCCGCGCGATCAGCGATGAATACCTGCTGGCCAATGCTAAGCTGGCACACTGCGTAGCTGGAGACACGCTTCTGCACCTCCTCCCCTCCCCGCTCCAATTGGTTCGCCACCGCACGTTCCCCTTCTACCCGCGCTTGCCAGCCGTTTAGCTGTCGAAGAGAACCGGTTCTACACTTTGCGTACTCTATCAGCCTTCCTCATATCTCTCCTTTGTAATTTCCACGTTGTATTAGTCAGTTTACTTTTGCTGAAATGTTTATGGAAACGTTTGCACAGGGTGAGTTGGCCTTGCGGTTAGAGGCGCGCGGCTGTGAGTTTGCATCCGGGCGATAGTGGGTTCGAATCCCACTGTCGGCAGCCCTGAAGATGGTTTTCCGTAGTTTCCCATTTTCACACCAGGCCCTTCAACATTTCAGCAATTCGAAATACGTTTTGAGGGAAATTTTCAACGACGGGTTAACAAATACTGGATTTTAATTAAGACCACAATCACTTTGTATATCAATTTGTGTATGATGACGTTGGATTTAGAATGTAGTATTTACTGTAATATTTTATTTCCATGGAAATCCTTGTTGTACTCTTGTTATTGCTGCTGTAGTTGTTGTTGTAGGTTAGAGTATAAAATTTTGAAAAATTTAAGGCACGTGTGAATTTTTTTATGACGGTGTTGTAATGTTAAGCTCAACCTATAGCCTACTGTAAGCCATAGTGTTAAGTACTGGAAATATTTAAGTTGTGCATGAATTTGTATATGATGATGATGCTGGATTCAGATTCTTAAACTAGTAGTATTTATTATAATATTTTCTTTCTAAGGAATTGATTGTCGTACTCTTGTTGTTGTTGCTGTAAGCCATAGTGTAAAATTTTGAAATACGTAAGGTACGTGTGAATTTTTAATTTTAAGCTAGTAGTAAGCTCATCCTATAGTATTGTAAGCCGTAGTTAATTAAATCGCGTATGGCTTTTAGTGCCGGGAGTGTCCAAGGACATGTTCGGCTCGCCAGGTGCAGGTCTTCCGTTTTGACGCCCGTAGGTGGCTGCGCGTCGTAATGAGAATGAAATGATGAAGACGATAAATACACCCAGCCCCCGTGCCAGAGAAATTAACCAAAGATGGTTAAAATTCCCGATCCTGCCCGGAATCGAACCCGGGACCCCTGTGACCAAAGGCCAGCACGGTAACCGTTTAGCCATGGAGCCGGACAAGACGTAGTGTTAAGCACTGAAAATACTGGAATTTGTATATGTTGAAGCTTGGTTCAGAATGTTAAAATAGTAGTATTTCTTGTTATATTTGCTTGTTGTACTCTTATTATTGTTGTTCTTGTGCAATTATGTTTTAAATTTATTATCAAACTACCTTAAGTGATGATTGCCACCGGGATATTTCCCAGTTGCGATGTATTTGTCAACAATTTCCATCTCATCCTAGTATTTTCCCACCCCGTCGTTGAGAAACCTATCTGAGTTACTACAACGTTAAACCACTAGCAGAATACTGTATATAATATCAAAATGTCCAGAACTTTCATTTTTAAGATACCAACTCCCTTGGATTTAAGCAGGAATCTCCCAAAACCGTAAACGTAGTAAGTGGATAAAATATGAATGACTTTATTATTCATTTTCCATTCGATCAAGCCATTTTAGCAGCACATGAAACAGCTTTCATGTTTTTGTCTCCCGAAACTGCTTCATTCCTTCTCGATGTGCTGTTTTCTTTCTTCCGTCCTTTTACTGCCTAATTTCTTCTTGACTGTCTATGCTCTCCTAAATTATTTTCTATTTGAAATTTGTTCTATTTTTAAAATATCGGATAGCTCCAAATCTTCCTCGGCTTCTTTGAAAAATGCTGGTTTAATTCCTTCATTTTCACAGGGGTTTTTAAATCTATTTTTGTTCATTCTGTACAGGTGACCAAAGAATCTTCATTGTTTTCTGAAAGCATGACCTGTTTTTCTGATGTTTTGTACAATTCTTGTTCTGGTCTCAATTTGTATTCTTATTGTTATTATTATTATTCTAAGAAATTAATGTAATCACCATCTAAAGAACGGGAAATCCAACTAGTACATTTGGTTTGTTCCAGTAGCTAATTGGATGTGCGACTCCTCGATATTCAGTGGCAGCTTCTTAAAGCAGATGGATTGCGTGTCAAAGACGAGTGATTGATGGAGTAAGCAGGGTACTTAACGCGAACTTGGCGAACAAGACCAGAATAGACACTTCACAAGTCAAGTAAGTCCATTAATGTGATTCACTGCTCATATAATCATCCACCACTTTGGTATTAACTAACTGTTAGAACCTAAAGGAAAGTTATGACTGAACAATGTGTTGAAATCTAAAGCCCACCAGAATTTGGTCAGAAAATTAAAATTGACATTTTTGATGTTTTTTCTCCCCTAAGGCGAGACAAAAGTTTTTACCGAAACATTGTGTCGTAAATTCTCTTTTGTAATGCTTAATTTCCAATTTTATCGCAAATGCGGCACTTACAAATAAACGTTTTCGACTGTGTCTTCGTGAATACCAAGATCATGGTTTACCGTGCTATTGTCATATCGAAACTTAGAGCCATCTTGAACTACAAATGAGAGGACCGTGTCACCATCCTTGCAGTTCCTCAGAAAGCACATGCTATAAACATTGAGACTACCATCATTGGGCATCGCGTCAGATGGTTAGTGATACCAGGCTTCCTCGTCAATTGCTGTATGGTGAACTCCGCTCCAACAAAAGACTTCACGCAGCCCAATTGAGGCGTTTCTAAGATCAGCTGAATTATACTTTGAAAAGAGTTGTGATTAACACTCAGTCCTAGAATGCACTTGCTAAGAATGGTACACTTTGGCACCATACTGTTTCTACGTGTTACTGTGTTTGAAGCCAAGCTCAGGCCCGCCCTCCCGCAGCCATTCCATATGATTTGTGTGGACGTATGTATGGGCTACTGAGACATATGAAACATATTCACAAAGCATTGTGAGTGTGAAAATGTAATCTGTTGTGGTCGGGAATCTGCCGGATACTGATCGAACCGCCGAAACTTTGAAGGTCATTTTCAAGGCGTTTTATCCATTCAGATTTTGATAATCACATTCGATTGCTCACGCAGAAGTTTGTTTGGGGATGATCTGCATATTCCCCTTAATTTGTGAGGTACCAGATGTGGAAGGCTTAAACTGTCAGTGTCTACTTGTCCAGCGGTTGTTGTCTGACTCATCGAGGTTGAGTTTCTCCACTTCTGCTCACTTCTCACGTTCCAGATCTCGGATGGAGTGGAGATGGGCATCTTAGACGCGAAGAAAACTGTTACAAATATTGAAGTGCAGTGAGCAAACCTCCCATTTGCTTTTCATGAGGCCTAAGCCGCGACATGCTTATTATAAGGAAGTTTCTAACTAAAAATAACAAGAGTTTCAAATTGAAGCAATCTTGAGAAGTGTGTACCTACCTGGAAGGACACTGGAGAATTTCTAATTTGCTACATGACCTTTGGTTAAGAAACTAAAACAAATGGATAATTTCGCATAATTACGATGTGTTTTGTCCCAGGATGGTATTATAGTCAATGGAATTGAATTAACGTGTACGAGAGCTAATTCGTTGAGCTCACAGTTGGATCAAGAAAGAAACTCTCGGAAGAAATTACTTTAATTTAGGGATATAAAGGATAGAAGGTGTGTTATCTAGTTGTTTTGTCATTAAACATAATTTAATTACTTATAATTTAATTTGATGAGTCAAATTACTAGTAATTATTTAAAGAAGAAAATATTATTCAAAATATATCATGGAAAATTACTTCACAACATTACAATGTAAAGGAACCACATGTGACTAATTTATTTCAGAATTATAGAGAGTAACAATAAAAAAGAGACCATTTGTCTGTTTTTTAATATTCAAACGATGAAATATATGCCTCTCGGTCATGCCCATGCACCAATGACTGCTAATTTCTGTTGGCAACCAGCCATAAGACACGGCTGGGTGGTTGCTAGGTAACATAGCCTAGTCTGACCATCCATCCATACCTTACATCATAGCCTGCACGGTTGCTAGGTAACATTGTCTCACCATCCATCCATACCTTACGTCATAGCCTGCACGGTTGCTAGGTAACATTGTCTGACCATCCATCCATACCTTACGTCATAGCCTGCACGGTTGCTAGGTAATATTGTCTGACCATCCATCCATACCTTATGTCATAGCCTGCACGGTTGCTAGGTAATATTGTCTGACCATCCATCCATACCTTATGTCATAGCCTGCACGGTTGCTGGGTAACATTGTCCGATCATCCATCCATACCTTACGTCATAGCCTGCACGGTTGCTAGGTAACATTGTCGCACCATCCATCAATACGTTACATCTGTTTTTTCCCTAGCCTTTTCTTAAATGATTGCACAAATTTGAAAATTTATTGAACACCTCCCTCGGTAAGTTATTCCAATCCCGAACTCCCCTTCCTATAAACGAATATTTGCCACAATGTTTCCCCTTTAATTCAAACTTTATCTTCATATTTTGATCTTTCTTACTTTTAAAGACACCACTCAAACTTATTCATCTACTAATGTCATTCCACGCCATCTCTCCGCTGACAGCTCGGAACATACCACTTAGTCAAACAGCTCGTATTCTTTCTCCCAACTCTCTCCAGCCCAAACTTAGCAACATTTTTGTAGAGCTACTCTTTTGTCGTAAATCGCCCAGAACAAATCGAGCTGCTTTTCATTGGATTTTTTCCAGTTCTCGAATCAAGTAATCCTGGTGAGGGTCCCATATACTGGAACAATACCCTAGTTGAGGTCTTACCAGAGAATTATATGCTCTCTATTTTACATCCTTACTATGACCCCTAAATACCCTCATAACCATGTGCAGGGATCTGTACCATTTATTTACAATCCCATTTATGCGATTACCCCAATGAAAATCCTTCCAGTAATCCCCATAAAGAACTTTCACCGCATCAACACAGTAATTAAAACTGAGAGAACTTTTCCTATTTGTGAAATTCACAACCTGACTTTTAACCCCGTTTATCACCATACCATTGCCTGCTGTCCAGCTCGCAACATTATCGAGGTCATTTTGCAATTGCTCACAATCTCACAATTCTAGCGCTCGTAGTGACAGAAAAAGACAAACTGCTAATCTAATCGACCGGATAACGATCATTAAGAAAAGGATTGTAATTTTTAGGAACAAATAAAAAGTAATATATTCTTATATTTTATTATATTTGATTTACGTAAAATTCGTAGCTCATATCCCCAGGATGTTTTCAACATTGAGCTGCTTGTCTGAAGCGCTAGAACTGTGGAATTTTTCCTATCAGACAGTACCTGAACCATACAAATCGGGTCCTTAGTGATGAGCTATAAGCCAAAAGGTTATTCTAAGTTTCGAATGCATAATGGTCACATCAAACAAGCCACTGTGAAGCATTGTTGCAAAGCCCACCTCTAGGCTATACTGTATCTTCACGTGGATTCATAGTAAATCATTCCACATCCTGCAGATTTCTTCACAGACTGGATGTCTTTCTTTTCTGTAGCAAAGATCATAATAATAATTTCTTGTGGCTATTTCTAGCCGAGTGCAGCCCTTGTAAGGCAGACCCTCCGATGAGGGTGGGCGGCATCTGCCATGTGTAGGTAACTGCGTGTTATTGTGGTGGAGGATAGTGTTATGTGTTGTGGTGTGTGAGTTGCAGGGATGTTGGGGACAGCACAAACACCCAGCCCCCGGGCCATTGGAATTAACCAATGAAGGTTAAAATCCCCGACCCAGCCGGGAATCGAACCCGGGACCCTCTGAATCGAAGGCCAGTACGCTGACCATTCGGCCAACGAGTCGGACAGCAAACATCATAACGCAGTCAGATAATAAATTTGTCAAAAGAACAGTTTATTTTCGTTGCAAGTTCGAGGGTGCCTATATATTCTCTTAAGTGCTTCCTGGACAGATTAAAGAACTGCTCATCCCAGCATCTTGTATTGTCCATTTCAAAAAGTATGCAATGAGTTCGTTACTGTGAATAATGTCACAGGAATCATAGTTAGGATTAGGCTGTGAGTTAAGTATGAATCAAACATTAAAAGGAGAATTACACAGTTTAAAAAAATCCCCATTTATTCCATTATACTCTGTGGCATTGTAACAGGAACAGAACTGACAGTTTACCAACGAACAAACAAACAAACATCTCATGCGAGGTCTAATTTTAATCGCATCAATCTTCAATTACTGCCTTTTGCGGTGGTAGCAATCAGTAGGCTTTGGTGGTAATTTATGGACTCCAATTGTTTTGGCTCTGTTAAGCTTATTTTCGTTTATGAATGGACAACAATTTTAGTACAATGATGGATTAATAATATTACATCGGAAACTGGTACCGTTTTTAACTCCAGCTCGGAGGAGATTTACCTATCAATTTATACGAAAGCGTTGCGTAATAATGGACGTCATATCTGTGCGTGAGACTGCAGCCATTCAGTTGATAATGTGAAATTGAGAACACTCGTGGAATAAATTAAAGCAAACGAGTCATTTTCAGAACCGGGCATAAATTCTACTTTTTTTTTTTTTTTTGCTATTGGCTTTACGTCGCACCGACACAGATATGTCTTATGGCGACGACGGGACAGGGAATGGCTAGGAATGGGAAATAAGTAGACGTGGCCTTAATTAAGGTACAGCCCCAGCATTTGCCTGGTGTGAAAATGGGAAATCACGGAAAACCATCTTCAGGGCTGCCGACAGTGGGGTTCGAACCTACTATCTCCCGAATACTGGATGCTGGCCGCACTTAAGCGACTGCAACTATCGAGCTCGGTGGCATATATCCATTAGATTGAAACAGAGGTATAGTATTTCGGTGCAGAAACATTGTAGATGGGCATATTTTCTTTAGCTGGCTTTGTTGTTATTTATATCATCAGTCTGTTTTATATAAAAATTGTGTTAATTATCCTCCTAGTCAGTTCTCAATATTACACCCAATTAAGACGAACTTTTAGATAGAAATGTTTCGACCCGGCGTAGAGGCATGCTTAGTAAAATATGTATAATAAACTAAAACCATTAGACACACAATATGAAGTGCTTGTTAAAAAGTTTTCCCTTAAAAACATGATGAAAAATTGTATATATGAGATTGTGGTCATTAAAACAGTTTTTGAGCTGGAGGCCTTTTTGTTGCAAAATTCTCGCTACCCTGATTCAGTTCAACTGATGTCTTTACACTGTTAAGTATTATGTTCATTCATAGGCTGGCATATTTAAGTTGTTGTTGAAGTTAAACCGTCTGTTTTTAGTGTTACGTGACACGCTTGTATTACCCGTGTTCTCTGGCTACGGAGTCCAGCTATTGAGTCCAGAGTCGGGACCAAGCGTGGTTTGGCGACTTATGTTGACATAATTGAGTCTGCCATTGCTTACACTTACTTGTGCCAGGTTCCTCACTTACATCGATCCTATCCGAGCACACTTGGTCTACTTTTGTTCTTTTCCAACCATGACGGTATGAGGTTTGCGAATCGTAGGGAGTCCTTCCTTTTCATACCCTTCGTGGCCTTTGTCTTTCTTTTGACTATACCTTCATTCTTCGAAGAATGGAATTTCTTCTTTTCCTCTGATTGGTATAAATAGAGGGCGATTACCAAGTTGTACTTCCTCATAAAACAACCGCCATCTCCTACAGCCTAAACGTCTGCTCTACTAGGTCAGTGCTTTTTGCTTTGAACACAGTCACTAATTACTTGAACATGTCCGTGTTTGATTCAATGTTTGGTCAGGTTCTATAGAAATTACTCATTTTTAAATATAAGAAATCGCTACAAAATATTGTCACATTTAGAGAAGCACATTTTTTCTGTAAGTCAGTGCAAGAATTGTCACAAAGATTTTATGTCAGGTGTGAAGTCAAACTCTGAGACGAAATATCCAATTCTGTACTGGATTTTATCTATGAATTTGTATATTTAAAAAGCTTTTCCCCATTCTGAGATCAAGCAAGAAGTCGCTGAGTGACCTGTAGCAGTCAGTTCAGTTCCCTCTCTACGATTAGTTCTTACGTTACTCTGAACATGGCACAAAAGGACACTTTCTTTAAATGGACTTACTCTCGAGATTGGTGGATTATCAGCAGTGCAAGAGAACAGGAAGGTGTAACTACGTTTGGGTAATAGTGTCTGTCATGGTCAAGTGTCAAATCATTCCCAGAAACAGTTACGTAAGCCAACAGTGAAGTGTGAATACTTGAAATATTAGAAATGCATTAATTAAGTAATACACTACTAAAAAAAGGCCAGCACAAGTCTCTGACGGCTTCAACGCCGCACTAAGACTGGGGTATTCGTAGCGAGATCACCAGCTATTAATTAATTAATTAACTTACAACTTATAAATTTCATATTCTTATAAAATAAATGAATAGATCCACCTGTTCAGTACTTATCGTGCTAATTATATTAAAATTAAAAGTTCATTAAAACATTAGGACATGTTTCGGGCTGTAATTTTGGTCAACTTCAGTTATAATTAAAACTGATCTAACTACATTAAAACTGCCATTTACAAAGATGTACCACATAACAGAGAGACATATTAAAAACATATCTTAATGTTTCAATGTTGTATTGAACAGGTGGACCTATTAATAAATTCTTATATAAGAATAGAATCTCTGTATTCATTTATATTCGAAAATTTATCGGAAATTATTGTATGACAGTTGGAGCATAAGTTAGCGAAATTATTTTTTCCTCACGTTTGCCCGGTGCTACCTTGCAATGGCCATATGTTCCGGAAAGCATGACACTCATGGTATATGGACACAGCACGGGATGGCGGTGGGTTGGTCAGGTACCACGAACAGGGCGATGGGACTGCGGTAGTGAGCCAGGCTCTGTGCAGAACGTGAGGAGGCAACTTCAGTGCTGCGGGTTTCAAGTACTGGAACAGCCGCCATATTCACCGGACCTGCCTCCTTGTAATGTTGACCTCATCTCCAATGCGTGGGAGACATTTTAGGATATGAGATAACATTGTCAACGCTATGAAGCATCAGATTGTAAAATTCACAGACAGTGAGGCGACTACTATTCGATATCTTCCACATCGTTGACAACGTGTTGTGAGCAATCTGCGGGACTACTTTGAGGGTCTACCGTAAAGGTTACGGTACTCTCTGAGAATAAACATTACGTAACGTAAGGATTTCATGGAAGAGAGTTGCCTTGCTTTATATCCTACACCTGGTAAACGTACTCGCCATTATTTATATACTCCACACAGCACCTTACTCTCCACACTCGCATCTGTATGTTTCAATTTCTCTTTAAAAAATAGTTATTGCAATCACTTATGGCTCAACCCTCGTATTAAGTATTGCGTAGAATTTCTAGCATTTCATATTGGGGAACTTCTGAACGGTTCTGTACATCCAAACTAATTCTATCAAGGTATTCATGTCTTGCCTTCCCTAAACGTACAGGTCCTGCTGACACATGTCGTGTTCTATATACCTATAGGCTTTGTAAGTTATTTGAGGACAGATACTTGTACGCCTGTAGTAACGTGCAACGTAATTAATTCCTATACTTTTAATTTTTCAGTGCAGCAAAGTTCAGGCTATTGGCTAACACAAGAAATGAAAAGCTATGTTGTTATTGTTGCGATACTCGACGTGCACGGCGATGTTGAAAACTATTACAATATTCTTGAAACTCGCCGGGTCATTTGTGCACGAAGATCGGGAGGAGTTAGGAGTCTCCGGTGGGGATATATCACACGTAGCCAAGCGCATAAACTTCCACAGTGTTCATGCAGAATGAGGACACCACAGTTCGTGAACGAGATGCAGTATATCGTGGACGACAACATACTTACCAGGAACCTCTCCGCGTATGAGGGCACAGTTCTCACTGTGGTGCATGAGGGAAGTCTATATATCATATGCTGGTTTTTATTTTGCTAGTGCCTTTACGTCGCACTGACACAGATATATCTTATGGCGACGATGGGAGAGGAAAGGCCTAGGAGTTGGAAGGAAGCGACCGTGACCTTAATTAAGGTACAGACCCATTTGCCTGATGTGAGAGTGGGAAACCAAGGAAAACCATCTTCAGGGCTGCCGACAGTGGGATTTGAACCCACTATCTCCCGGATGCAAGCTCACATCCGCGCGCTCATATGCTATGCACAGAAGACAACAGTTTCTGCGAGCAGAGCAATTACTGAACAAATAATAGAAACATCCGGGGAACCTATAAATCAATCTACAAGGATCAAAGGTGAACAGAAGTTGGTTATAAACGAAACCTTACGATATCCACCTGCTATGCACAACACGTTTCTCGCACCTCTCTTGGTTATAGGGGTCGTGAGGAGTGTAAGAGTTGGCATGCTAACCCACTTCTTTTGACAGAGCCTTCAGGTGAATGTTGATGGTTATACACGTGTGCTAGAGAGAGACCTGGATACACAGCATACAAAATGGAAGCCCATATTCGTTTCGGTAGGAATTTGTACCAGTGCACATAAACTGTGACGACAGAGCCAATCTGTTAGACCACATCACACGAAACGTCTGGCCACATAATTCACCAGGCCTCATTTCCTTCATTACAAAGGGCACTAGGAAAGTTTTGCAATACGGAAAAACGGTTGACTGGACACCCCTGTTATGGTGAGGGATGAAAATAGAGGTGAAAACTGGTCTAGAAGACAGCAAGGCGCGACCTTCACACCAGTTGTTACCAAGCAGTGGGATTGAAAGCAAGTTAAGATGTCAGTGTTGTCTAAAGGTGAATATCGCGCAATTATCCGCTACAATATTGCTCGTGGATTAACTGTTGACCAGTGCCTGGAGGCTTTTCTTTGCTAGTTGCTTTACGTCGCACCGACGCAGATAGGTCTTACGGCGACGATGGGACAGGAAAGGGCTAGGAGTGGGAAGGAACGGCCGTGGCCTTAATTAAGGTACAGCCCCAGCATTTGCCTGGTGTGAAAATGGGAAACCGCGGAAAACCATCTTCACGGCTGCCGACAGTGGGGTTCGAACCTACTATCTCCCTAATACTGGATACTGGCCGCACTTAAGCGACTGCAGCTATCGAGCTCGGAGTGCCTGGAGGAAATAACTCCTGTGCTGGGGAAAGACTGTCCACATCGGACAACAATTTTCCACTGCTACAAAGAGTTCCAGAGGGGAAATTTTGGTGTTGAAGACGATCCGCGTTCTGGGCGACCGTCTGAATCAGTGAGTGAGGAAAACATTGAAGCTGCGAGGAAAATGTTGCAGCAAGAGAGGCGGTTGACATATCGGCAAGTAGAAGAGACCCTCCATATCCCTCCACCAGCTATTCATTCAATTCTACACGACCATCTCCATGTTAGAAAGGTTTGTTCCCTTTTGGTGCTCCATTCGCTTTCAGAGGAACAAAGGGCACATCGAGTGAAATGGTGCCGAGAAATGATAAAACAGGTTGAAAATGGGACTTCGCGTAACGTCAATAGCATCGTTACAGGTGATGAAACTCGGCTTTATTATTACGATGTCCCAACAAAATCCCAGAACAAGGAGTGGCTGTTTGAAGACGAGGGTACTCCTGTGACTGTGCGAAAATCAAGGTCAGTGAAGAAAATGATGATTGCAGTATTCTTCACTAAACGGGGTATCCTGACTTGGGTTGTGCTAGAAACACAAAGGACAGTTACTGCGAAGTGGTACAGTGAGTCTTGTCCGCCTCAGGTCATCCAGGCTCACAAGCACCTTCGTCCAAGTCACGGCTCCACACTTGGCTCTTGCATCACGACAATGCTCCAGCACATCGTGCTAATGTAACAATGGATTTTCATGGCAGATCAGGGTTGACTGTGCTTGATCACCCTCCATACAGTCCTGACTTGCCCCATGTGACTTCGCACTCTTCCCAGAAGTGAAGATGAAACTGAAAGGTCGGGGTTTTGCATCCGACGAGGAGCTTCTGGCAGCATGGGATCAAGAGTGTGAAAATGTAACCGAAGAAAAGTGGCAGAGTTAGTTCAGTGACTGGTTTCGACGAATGGAGAACTGTATTGAGTGTGTTGGAAATTATTTTGGAAAAGTCTAAAGCGTTCACTCACATTGCAAAACTTTCCTAGTGCCCTTTGTATTACGCTTGGGGTGTTGTCGAACAGGACAAAATTCAACATCCACATAATACCGCTGATTCCTCAGAATCTCTCATTAATCTAGTAATACCGAAACGTGTGATTCGTGCATGTCAATATTTTTGGTCCCACATTGTAGCCTTCATTGGGATTAAGGACAGTTACATCGAATAAACCTATACTCCAATAATGTCTGCATGGATGCCAAGTTCTGCATCAATATGTTGCTTCTTGTTGGGATGTGGCTGTTCTTCACACTACGTTTAATTTACCTTAAGAATCGTAGGCACTCTGTATTTATGAAGGATGATAAAAAACTAAGGTTACAAGGTTGATATTCCCAGAGTTTCATCTGTTAAAAGTAAATTAGTGTGTGGTAATTCCAACACATGCCGTTGCCAACTGCACTGAGTTTCAGCTACCTGTCGCCTACAACGCCAATTGTAGGTAAACACAAATAGTCCCGCGAAGAAATCCGCTCAATTATTCGATTTCTGTGGGCGAAACATATAACCACGGCTGAAATTCACCGGCAGCTGGTAGAGGTTTCCAGAGAGACTGTAATATCTCGTCAGCATGTCGCAGAATAGTGTCGAGAGTTTGCGGTCGGTAGAGAAAAGGTCACCGACGAGGATTGCAGTGGCCGACCCAGCACGGCATCAACATGTTTGAACACAACTCGCGTGGAGGAGCTGATTCAGGACAACAGGAGGATCATGTTACGACATATGACGAGGAGGTGAAACCCTAGCGTGACAATGTGGCAAGGACGCGATTTTTCTAGGAGGGGATATACAAACTGATCCTACGAAGCGGCAAGTGCCTAAACCGTTATGAAGACTACGTCGAAAAATAACCTAATGTATATACTATCAGTTGGCTGTATTGGTTGTGTGAAATAAAATGTACACGTTTTACTGCAGGCTTTGTAACTTTAGTTTATGAACAACTGTCATATTTTTCTTGTCAAGTTTCGTTAAATTGTTCTCCTCTCGACAAAATAATTCAGTTGAGATTCATTGTTCCCTTCTCATGCACAACATTCTTTTGTTTCGAGTGAATTGGCGATCGGTTCGAGTCACTTCCAACCCGGACAAATGCGGGCGAGGCACCTTGATTTAAGGCATGAATTCTACGTGTTAGGTCCTATAAATTTCTCAACCTTTGTCATCGACAACGTATATGTGGAACCTGCATCATGTCAAGGATCTGAATAACGTTCAAGTTACTGATATTGGAGACCGCGCTAAGAGTTCAAAGGTAACTACTAATTTATTTATCGTATGGTTTAGTGCGGGAGTGCCCGAGGACATGTTTGGCTCGCCTGGTAAAGGTCTTTCAATCTGACGCCATGAGCAAACAGCGCATCTAGATGTGGGACGATGATGAGGTAGGGAAGTTCGGTGTCGGCACACAGCGTACTCCTGTCGAATAACACCAAGGATCTGCTCCAGGCTTAAGGTCTCCATCCATGGAAGAATCACCGTAACTACCTCTATTTGAATACTATGCAGAGGTTTGGAAATTAATCCAGAATTTTGGCACGCAATCTTGTAATTAGTAATTGTATACCATCACCTGTGCTAACCTACCACCTAATATTCTGTTGGTGAATTTTTTTCCAGCAACGTAACTCGAAACGGATTAACACAGTGTCAGACCATATTAGACCTGATGCCTTAATCAGGCACGTAAGACGAGCGTTTTGATATATTCAGCAATATTCACTTAGGAGTGGGAGTCATATTATCTATTAATTACATATCTAGACATTTCTTAAATGATTTAGAAGAAGGTGGAACTTTATTGTTGGCTCCCTTAGTACATTATTCCAATCCGTAATTCCTCTTAATGGAGTTGACTAGGCGGTTTCGGTTGCGTACTTGTCAGCTTGCATCTGGGAGAAAGTGAGTTTGTACTCCAATGTCGGAAGCTCTGAAGATGATTTTCCGTGGTTTGCCATTTTCACAAAAGAAAAATACTGGCGCAGTCGTTTAATTAAGCCCACGGTCACTTCCTACTCCAGTCCTATCTTATCGTCGACATAAGACGTGCCTGTGTCGGTACAACATAAAACAAATAGGAACCCTGAGCGAGTTGGGTTCGAACACCACTGTTGGTAGTCCTGAAGATGGTTTTCAGTGGATTCCCATTTTCACACCAGGTGAAATGAAATGACATATGGCTTTTAGTGTCGAGAGTGTCCGAGGCTCGCCTCGTGCAGGTCTTTAATGTGACTCTTGTAGGCGACCTGCGTGTCGTGATGAGAATGAAATGATGAAGAAGAGGACACATACACCCAGCCCCCGTGCCTGCGGAATTAACCTATGATGGTTAAAATTCACGATCCTTCCGTAAATTGAACCCCGGACCCCTGTGACCAAAGACCTTTTAGCCATGAAGCTGGACAAACTCCTGCCCTCATCCCGAGGCGGTGCAGTTCCTTTCAGTCACACCCCCAATGGAGGTGAGCTGCATGTATCATTTCAACCACCTACCAGTCCTCCTGCCATTATTAAATATCTGGCAGTACAGGGAATCGAACCTGGGCCCCCGAGGACGGCAGCTAACAACACTAACCGTTACGCTACGAAGGCGGACACACCAGGTAAATGAATCAATCAATCAATCAATCAATCAATCAATCAATCAATCAATCAATCAATCAATCAATCAATCAATCAATCAATCAACCAATCAATCAATCAATCAATCAATCAATCAATCAATCAATCAATCAATCAATCAATCACTACTGATCTGCGTTTAGGGCAGTCGTCCAAGTGACAGATTCTCTATCTGTTGTCTTCCTAGCCTTTTCTTAAATTATCGCAAAAACTTTGAAATTTATTGAACATCTCCCTTGATAAGTTATTCCAATCCCTAACTCCCCTTCCTATAAACGAAATTTGCCCCAATTTGTCCTCTTGAATTCCAGCTTTATATTCATATTGTGATCTTTCCTACTTTTGAAGACATCACTCAAACATATTCGCCTACTGATATCATTCCACGCCATCTCTCTACTGACAGCTCGGAACATACCATTTCGTCGAGCAGCTCGTCTCCTTTCTCCCAAGTCTTCCCAGCCCCAAACTTTGCAACATGTTTGTAACGCTACTCTTTCGTCGGAAATCACCCAGAACAAATTGAACTACGTTCTTGGGAAGTTTTCCTGTTCTTGAATCAGTTAATCCTGGTGGGGGTCAAATACACTGGAACCATGCGCTAGTTGGGGTTTT
Organism: Anabrus simplex; assembly: GCF_040414725.1. Taxonomy (NCBI): domain Eukaryota; kingdom Metazoa; phylum Arthropoda; class Insecta; order Orthoptera; family Tettigoniidae; genus Anabrus; species Anabrus simplex. The sequence goes on from NC_090265.1 coordinate 1,710,053,728, forward strand.
ACCAGAGGGCTGTACCTATACGACCCCATCCTTCCAACTCCTAACCCTTTCTTAACCCTTCGTCGACATAAAAATTATCTGTGTCGATGCGACATGAAGCAAATTGCAAAAACGCAAATAGCAACAAATAAACGTCTAACTTACCGAGGTTTGCAATAACCGCAAAATGAAACTACGAATAATTTTGTGTTAGGATCAAGTAGCAAGCACTAGACTCAGTGGCTCAGGGAGTAGAAAAACTGAATTTCTGATTCCATGTTGAAGGGTTCAGTCCAGGGTCAGTCCGGTGGTATTTGAAGGAGCTCAAATGCGGCTGCCCCGTATGGGTAGTGTTACTGGCATGTAACGGAACTCATACGGGCCAAATTTAGGCAACTCAGCTTCTCCGAAACACGAAAATCAGTTAATGGTACCTAAATCATCTGTTTGCACTAGACGAGATTGGAATTGTGTCTCTCTTGGTGAGAGGTTATCATTCACTTGGATTATGATTCTTAAAATAATAATACATATCGTTATCGTCATAGCAATATTATCCTCATATATAGAAACAAAGAGGATGAAGAAGATTGCGGTAATAACCGAGAAATAAACTCTTTCGCCATGCTATGAAATACTGGGAGTTACCGAAGGGAGGCATCTCGTAAAATCAGTTCAGACTTACGCCTAGTAGATCAACAACGGATGCAATATTTGCTCTCAGAATGCTTATCGGAAAGAACCTCCTGCACAGGAAAAGTCTGCATAATTATCTTTGAAGATTTGAAAAAGTCCTACGACGGAGTGCAACGGGCACTAATTATCCGAGCACATCAAGCAACAAGCCCTATGGAGATGACACTGCTGGTGGCAGACTGTCTGATTGCACTTCAGGACAAATTTAATACATAGAAGGAGGCAGTGGAGGAAAATGGGTTAAAGATCAATAGAACTAAGACGCCATTGCAATTTTCCTAAAGGTGGCCAGATAAGTCCAAAAACCGGTTGATGATAATAATACGTTCATTGAAATCAGCACCCACAGTTATCTTGGATCTGTGGTGTAGGCTTATGGTGACATTAATAGGGATGTCACAAACAATATACAATGTGGCGGGTAGCCAGAGGAGTTCTGTGCGAAAGGAAAATGCCTTTCCACCTTACAGGCAAAATATATCCAATGGCAGTGTGCTCAGCGATGTTACGTGTTTCAGAATGTTGGGCTACGGAAGAAAGAGATCCCATGTCGCAGACATGCGTATGTTAACATGAGCTCGTGGGGTAACCCAACTGGATAAAATCCGGAGGGATTTAATCTTCCGGTCTATAAAAGTAACTAGCAGTGAGGAAAAGCGAATGAAGTGATAGGGCGTCTTGAAAGGCGACCTGTGATGATGATAAACAGGGTTAAAAGTCAGGTTGTGAGTTTCACAAATAGGAAAAGTCCTCTCAGTTTTTATTATTGCGTTGATGGTGTGGAACTTCCTTATGGCGATCACTGTCCGGCTCCATGGCTAAATTGTTAGCGTGCTGGCCTTTGGTCACAGGGGTCCCGGGTTCATTTCCCGATAGGGTCGGCAATTTTAACCGTCATTGGTTAATTTCTCTAGCAAGGGCGCTGGGTGTATGTGTTGTTCTCATCATCATTTCACCCTCATTATGACGCGCAGCTCGCCTACGGGAGCCGAATCAAAAGACCTAAACCAGGCGAGCCGTACATGTCTTCGGACACTCCCGACACTAAACGCCATACGCCATGCCATGGCGATCACTGTACGTACCTATGTATTAATATAAGGAAAGATCTTCATTGGGTTAATTGCATAAATGGGATTGTAAATAAACGGTACAGATTTCTGCACATGGTTATAGTGTATAGGACCCTCACCAGGATTACTTGATTCAAGAACTGGAAGAAATCCACGGAGAAGCAGCTCGATTTGTTCTGGGTGACTTCCGACAAAAGACTAGCGTTAAAATTTTGGGCTGGGAAAACTTGGGGGAAAGAAGACGAGGTGCTCGACTAAGTGGTATGTTCCGAACTGTCAGTGGAGAGATGGCGTGGAATTACATTAGGAGGCGAATAGGTTTGAGTGGTGTCTTTAAAAGTAGGAAATATCACAACATGAAAATAAAGTTGGTATTCAAGAGAGCAAATTGGGGCAAATATTCGTTTATAAGAAGGAGAGTTAGGGATTGGAATAACTTACCAAGGGAGATGCTCAATAAATTTCCTAAATCTTCACTTAATAAAAGGATGGGGAAACAAGAGATAGAGAATCTGCCACCTGCACGACTGCTCTAAATGCAGATCAGTAGTGACTGATGTTGATGATGACCGGAAACGAGATTGAAAGTAGTGTTCAAATGAACTGAAACAATCCACTACCCATTGATAGGGTCCAAGACAGACAATCCTGGAAAACAGCGATTGGAAAAGTCCACTCCAGATAAAGGGAGAATAACAAAGGAGAAGAAGAAGAAGAAGAAGAAGAAGATTATTATCATCGCCATCGTTATCACTATTATCACCGGAGTAATCGCTATTGAATTATTCTTCTTTATTTCCCGTTTCCAGTCTTCTGGGTCGAGTTGTGAACCAAGGACCTTCGCAGTTTTCTGTCTCCCCACCACTCTTTCCCTACCTTCAGTATTTCATCTACCCTTACTCCTCTCTTCTCTATATTCTTCTTCACCGTATTCAGCCACCTCTTTCTGGGCCTTCCCTATTGTCTTCCTCCGGTTACTTTCTCCGTAAATACTCGCTTTTTAACTCTATCCTCTTCCATTCTCATCATGTGTCCATACCATTTCACCGGGCGAGTTGGCCGTGCGGTTATGGGCGCGCAGCTGTGAGCTCGCATCCGGGAGATAGTGGGTTCGAATCCCACTGTCGGCAGCCCTGAAGATGGTTTTCCATAGTTTACCATTTTCACACCAGGAAAATGCTGGGGTTGTACCTTAATTAAGGCCAGGTCCGCTTCCTTCCCATTCCTAGGTCTTTCCTGTCCCATCGTTGCCATAAGACCCTCTGTCGGTGCGACGTAAACCAAATAACATACCATTTCAGCTTACTATCTTCTCTTGCAATTTAGAGAATCGAATTCTTTCTTTGATTCCGATGTTTCTGATTTTATCCCTTCATGTCTTCGGAATTATTCCTCTCGGATGCTTGGATTCAGCTTTTATCATGTGTTATTGTTGCCCATGTGCCCTCGGTGTATACCAAAATACATTGAGTACAGACATTCTTCCAATAATCTGGAACGTCCCGGTTGCACACTATACCTCTCACACATTGGTGAAACCCATTGGCTTGTTGGATTCTCTTCCCAAATTCTTCGCTTATTTTTCCCCATCTTCTGCCAGTATATTCTCCAAATACTGGAATTTTTTTTAAAACTTCATCCACTTACTTCAAAATTCCTACTTCCTTCTCTATAACCTCTTCTCATCACCACTGTATTGTTCTTCTCCACAGTTATTTTCATCCCATATTACTGCATCCACCGATTCCATACGTTATCTTGTTGTTCCATTTCACCTTCTCCCCATATTACTATGTCATCTGCAAAAATTGTAAGGCTCCTTGCTTCTCATTTTATGTTGTACACTCTTGTGAACTTCATCCATGACTGTGATAAAGAGTACAGAGCATATTACACTTTCTTGTTATCATTGAAATATTCTTCTGAGTTCCAATCTCTACAAATTACAACATGAGAATAAATGACATTCGTTTTACGTCGCTCCCACACAGACCGGGCTTACGACAACGAGGGGATAGGACAGAGGTGGTGGTGGTGGTGGCGGTGGTGGTGATTATTGTTTTAAGAAGAAGTACAACTAGGCAACCATCCTCTATATAACACTAATCAGAGGAAAGAAATGGAAGGTGTCCGACACTTCGAAAAATGAAGATATCAGCCAAAGGAAGACAAGGGCCACGAAGGGCGAGAAAATGAAAGACTCCCTAGCCCTCGCAAACCTAATAGCGTCGGGGTCAGAAAAGAACAAGAGTTGACCAAGAGAGGTCGGATAGGATAGATGAAAGTTAGGAGCCTGGCATAAGTAAGTGGAAGCAATGCCAGGACTCAGCTAAGGGCCCCGTGGTCGCCAACCCACGCTCCAAAGTTTAGAGCCCCTGGGGCGTAGCGCAGAGGAAGTGACCATGTTCTTAGCTAAGCCTGTTGTAAACATAGTAAATCTCATAAAACCACTTTTAAGGCTACCGAGAGTGAGGTTCGAGCCCACTGTCTCCCGAATGCAAGCTCATAGGTAAGTCAACCAAACCGCGTATCAAGAAGCAAATATTTAAGAATGCACTTAAATATTGCATTTAAGTGGTCCGCCTATTCAATACGTATATATTTATCTTAATCCAGAACATGTTTCTTACCGTAAGGGACATAATCAGCCAGAATATTTCACAAAATGCATGAGATATAAAATCACGTTAATAGATTGGTAAGATACGAGTTAAAATACACTACCATATTCCCGGATATTTAAAATAATATAATTGCAAACTTGATTAAAGTTCCAAGTCATGTTGTAGTCAATAATATCAATGAGAATTGTTCATAAAATTCTTAATGAAGAAGTACGTAAACACTAACAGGTGCAATCATAAAAACATCGTAGAATAACCACTGATGTTGAGTAAAATTCCTTAATTACAATATCTCATGGCAAAGGATCCTTATGATCGTTTGAAGTAGTTCCTTTAAAAATATGTTCAAGAATGAGTTGCTTCCGGATTCTAAGTCAAAACGGGCTCGAAGTGATAAAGGTTGTAGAACTGTTAAGTCTAAAATTCTTCAAGAATTTTACGAACAATTCTCAACCGATATTATTGACAACATGACTTGGAACTTTAGTTAGGTTTGCAATTATTTTATTTTAAATGTCTTTGTGTATGTTTAACTCATGTCTTACCAATCGTGATTTTATATCTGATATATTTTGTAAAATATTCTAGCTGAGGATGTACCTTAGGGGAAGAAACACGTTCTAGATCAAAAGAAAAATACAGTATATGTATTGAATAGGCGGACCACTTAAATACAATATTTAAGTTCATTCTTAAATATTTGCTACTTTATTTTAAAGTCAATACGGGTTTTTCACAAGAATGAATCTGTTAAAGCTTGTTATTTGTGATAAACCAAACCGTGTACTCAATTCCTTTCGATGAGTGTGTATAGAATTTGCTGAAAAAGTTTGGGAAATATTATACAAGACGACGTTCGGAAAGGGCAGAAGTATTCCTATTTCAAAACTTCAACAGGAATTCTGTGACACATCAGCTGATCATTCCAACGGAACAAAGAGACTTTGTTGTAATCTACCGCCTGGACTATTCATCTTCATATTCTTCTGCACGTGACACATGGCCGAGCCCGCATCCATAATGAGGCGGGTGACCTTGGTTCAGTCCACACAGGCAGTTTGTATCATCAGCTGTTTGACTGCAGCAGTACAGGTGGCGTCTTCTGAATTATGCAACGAGCTAACCAACAGTTCCTGCAAGCAGATCGAAGTTGGCGGAACACACATCAAATGTCCATAAAGCAAAACAGTGCCATCTCGGCAGAGGCCACAGACGATCATGGAGGAGTAAAAAGAGAAAGGTTGCACAGGTCTGTGCCCCACCCACTTCGTGCTCAGATATGTAAGTTAAACCTCGTACTCATTTTTGGTGCCGACTGAGTGAATGCATGAAAGTGGTCCTCCCCAGAAGTAAAAACCGAGTTGATAGGGAATGGAACTCACGTCCTTCTGATCGATCCGAGTTTGTCTTTACTGTCTGGGGTAGGCAGTCTGTATGTCAGACGTCAGATGTCGCAAAATTCGATAAACTTCAATAATAAACCGAGCTCGATAGCTGCAGTCGCTTAAGTGCGGCCAGTATCCAGTAATCGGGAGATAGTGGGTTCGAGCCCCACTGTCGGCAGCCCTGAAGATGGTTTTCCGTGGTTTCCCATTTTCACACGAGGCAAATGCCGGGGCTGTACCTTAATTAAGGCCACGGCTGCTTCCTTCCACTTCCTAGGCCTTTCCTATCCCATCGTCGCCAAAAGACGTAAAACAAATAGCAAAAAAAAAAAAAAACTTCAATAAACAACACATAATACGTAACTTTAAGCAACTCTGAAGTAAGCGTGCAATATACAGCTAGACTAACCTCAATATATCAAGCAGCGGGTGAGTTGGCCGTGCGGTTAGGGGCGCGAGGCTGTGAGCTTGCATCCGGAAGATAGTGAGTTCGAATCCCACTGTCGGCAGCCCTGAAGATGGTTTTCCGTGGTTTCCCATTTTCACACCAGGCTGGGGCTATACCTTAATTACGGCCACGGCAGCTTCCTTCCGACTCCTAGCCATTTTCTCTCCCATCGTCACCATAAGACCTATCTGTGTGGGTGCGACGTAAAGCCACTAGCAAAAAAATAAATCAAGCTAAGAAATTGTTCCACGTAATCGATACTTTTTATTGCGCCTTTGGAAAATTTGATTTACAATAGTACATGTTTCGTTCAGATTCGCAAAACATTATCAGCTACACTTTTTTGATTTAGGTAGAAATTCATGAAAGTACAGAGACATATTACTCCATGTGAATCCTTTATTTTTACAAGTTGTTTCACGTCGCACCGACACAGAGTGGTCTTATGGCGAGGACGGGACAAGAAAGGGCTAGGAGTGGGAAGGAATCGGCCGTGGCCTTAATTAAGGTATAGCCCCAGCATTTGCCTGGTGTGAAAATGGGAAACCACGGAAAACCATCTTCAGGACTGCCGACAGTGGGGTTCGAGGATGTGAATTTTAAAACAATCTCTAACATATTAAAAAATTAAAGGCTTAACCTTTCAAAATGTGGGAGGGGACAAGGGGGAGATAAGGTTAAGAACTTAGCTATGTCTATTTTGTTTAAAACTTATGGCTAATAAACATTTTAAAAAACAGTTATAATTGATGACTAGAACTATCTTTGGTCTCTTTGGGTTCCCACAACACGGAACGTAGAAATGTAAACTGTCTTCTCATAGCATCGTGTTTGAAATGGAAATTCCTAGTTGCGTCTTGTATGTTGAGGCTGACGATATTTGTGGTGGAAATTAATATTACTCCGAGAATTCTTAAGTTTGTGCCACACCTGTTTGTGCATTGAATGGTTAGTTGGTTTGCGACACGGCCTCGAGTATAGGAGCGTTTCCCAATGTTCTTATCACCTTAGGAGTGGCCCTGCACCCGTATCCTCAGCTTTTAACCAAGTGTAAAAGCTAGACTGACCTGTCAAACTTCAACGGATGGAATTTTGTGGTAAATGCGGTGGAAATAAACAGCGTGTTTTAATAATAAAGTAATTTATAATTGATAGCTTTCTATAAATGATAAGTAACTGACCTCGTATTAAATACATTCATTTCCCTTCTGAAAATAATTCTTTGTATACTACATTGAGAGGAATATGATTTTTGGATACTGTCTGAAATTTAAAATTATTGAAGAAACGTATTCGAGACATTGCTAGAATATGAACGTAGCAGAGCTACCAAATCAATCTAAAATTTTCACTTCTGAATTCTTAATCTTCATACAAAAGGAATTATGAATACGAAATTGTCGTCCCTTGAACGGAAGTACTGTATCTAGTATTAGACTTATTCTTGTTATCACACGTTTTTTACCTACCTTTCTAACAGTAATAATTTATGATCTAGACAGCTGTCATTCAAATTAGCTCATGTACAATTAATCGTGTTTTATTTAAAAGGCTTTGAGAGACATTGAAACGTTTTGAAAAAATCACAACAGCACATGATTTTAAAACGAAGCTATCTAGTGTAAATTCACTCAATTCTACAGTAAAGTGTTTAAAATTATATTGGAAATTAAAGGGTTCCTTATCCTTCTTCAGTCATTTAAACTCTTTGCGCTTACGTTTATACCTTCAGCATTGATTTCATTACAGGTTTCATTTTGGTGGGAAAATTTGAAAATTTAGAAAATGCATACATCATCTGAAGAATTAACTTCTCTTTCAAATATTTCTGAAACAACGTCTACTTGCGATGATACCCTGGATGGTAGCTATATAACGTTTGAAATTTCGGAAAACTCGACATTTAAGTAAACTCCGCTTACAGTTTGAATAAGAAATCAGCTAAACATTCAAATGACGGTGCCTTTCTCGTAAAAGTAACGCAGTGGACATAATATATCGCCGTTGCCGCGACAAAACCTCCTATGTGATAATCATTTTGGAGATATACTGACCCGCACCACATACATTATGAAGAGCGAGAATGCCTTGACAACTGTCACACGATATTGCACCTTAGATGACAGAACCTTACCGGCCAAAGTTCTAAGCTAAAATATTTCAAATAGGAGGTTTTGTCCCGGCAGCGACGATATGTAAACGTACAGCGAAATAGTCTCACGAAAGAGACGTAGCTCTTGTAACGTTGGATTTACTTACGTAGACTCTCTAAACTTTCCTCTTTAGAAGTCGATTACTATATTTTTACAAGCTTTCTTTTAGGTTTTGAAATTATTGAAGGAATTTTGGTATAATAATAATAATTTCGTGTGGCTATTTCTAGCCGAGTGCAGCCCTTGTAAGGTAGACCCTCCGATGAGGGTGGGCGGCATCTGCCATGTGCAGGTAACTGCGTGTTATTGTAGTGGAGGATAGTATTATGTGTGGTGTGTGAGTTGCAGGGATGTTGGGGACAGCACAAACACCCAGCCCCCGAGCCACTGGAATTAACCGATTAAAGTTAAAATCCCCTACCCGGCCGGGAATCGAACCCGGGACCCTCTGAACCGAAGGCCAGTACGCTGACCATTCAGCCAACGAGTCGGACATTTTTTGGTATATATAAGGGGTGATCAAAAATTTTCCGTTCGACGACCGTAGATTCCTGAATTGGGATGCGAATCAGGCAAAATCACCGTGAGCATTGGGGCACTCACCCCACCAACGCACCAGGTTGAAGATCCCTGTGTGATAAAACACCGCGTCCTGCTGCGTAAAGAAGTCCGTAACTGCCTGCTGCACGTCTTCGTTCGGCAGGAAGCGTTGACCCTTCAAGGCCTTTTCGAGTTGATGTCGAGGTCCATTACTAGCGCACGGTCTGACTCGTTGGCTGAACGGTCAGCGTACTGGCCTTCGGTTGAGAGGGTCCCGGGTTCGATTCCCGGCCGGGTTGGGGACTTCAACCTTAATTGGTTAATTCCAATGGCACGGGGGCTGGGTGTATTGTTGTTTTCATCATCATTTCATCCTCATCACGACGCGCAGGTCGCCTACGGGAGTCAAATAAAAAGACCTGCACCCCATAAATACCTTCATAATCATGTGCAGATATCGGTAGTCACTGAGATTGACGCTGCAGTGGAAGCTACATTTTATTTCGCCTGTGCCAGGAAATAGAAGGAAACGTGCTGCGTTCACCAAGAAATGGCAATAGTCGGAAGATATTTGTGAAAGTAGATATCGAGTGAAAATAGATATCAAGTAATGAGGTATTTTCAGTTACCTAAATCTTTGTTACGGCCAACAGCGTGGAGAACCTTAAGCAGATCTTGCTGAAAGTTGAGGAGAAATGGGAAAATATTGTTCTAAACTTGAAATTAAAGAATACCAATTACATAATTATGATAGATCCCGGTCTGTGGGTCTACGGAGTTGAAATATAGAGGGCGGAGAACATTATGTACCTAAGCAGCATCGTTAATGAGCACTGGAACAAAAGTGCTGCATTGAGAAGGATAGGACATCATTTACAAGCTTCTGCCACGTGCTCTGTAACAGAGAACTCCTTTGCTGCTTGGAGTTAAGATAGCGTGGTCATAGGTATGGAGTAGAATCCTAGGCTATGAGAAAAACAACCATGAGAAGATTAGAAGCATTCGAAATATGAGTCCACCGTCGTATTCTTCGTATCAGCTGGTTAGACAGAGGAGCATGAGCACCTTTTTGATAAAAGTACTCACTTTTTTTCTGATTACAAAATCATAGTAGAGCTTAGAAACCGTGAATTCATAACATGGTACATTACATTGATTAATAACGGAAGTATGTCTATTAGTTGGCATTAAGTGAGGTGGGCCTGATACAAATATGATATAGGCTTACAGTAAAGCTCATTGATCTGTATTAATTGACGTCCATTGCTATCTGGTTCACTAAATGTCAGGTTAAATTAAAATAATTTGGCTACACTGTACGAGGAACAATGAAACTCTGTGTTTAATGACGAAACACATCCGGAGTTACATAAGCGTAAACAAATTTTTAGGAAATAAATATTGCCTAAATATGTAGGCTATATCTAAATATTCCTGATATTGAACGGGAGAAAAGGTAAGACGAATTTAAGTGGCTCCATCCTCTTTGAGAAGTTAATAAAGACGAAATGAATGATGGGGAATGAAATTTGATAAAGGCGAGAAAAGAATCGGCTGTGGCTTATGAATACGAACTGTCCCGGCATTTGTCTGAAAGTGAAAATGAGAAATCACAGAAAACCTTTCTCAGTGATTCGAACCCACTCGCCTCCCAAATGCCAAGCTTGGCTCTATAGACACTCAACTCGGTAAGCATATCTTGCCGAATCTACTTCAGACATTCAATTTACCGAGCCCGATAGCTGCCGTCGCTTAAGTGCGACCAGTATCCAGTGTTCGAGAAATAGTGGGTTCAAACCCCACTGTCGGCAGCCCTGAAGATGGTTTCCCGTGATTTCCTATTTTCACACCAGATAAATGGTGGGGCTGTACCTTATTTACGGCCACAGCCGCTTGCTTCCCTCCCCTAGCCCTTTCCTGTCCTATCGTCGCCATATGTGTATTTGTATATCATGATGCTGGATTCTGAACGTTACACTAGTTGTAATATTTTCTTTCCATAGAATTGCTGGTTGTACTCTTGTTGTTGTTGTTCTTGTGAAATTATATTTTAACTTTACTTTATTATCACTTGTATTATTATTATTATTATTATTATTATTATTATTATTATTATTATTATTATTATTATTTGCTAGTTGCTTTACGTCGCACCGACACAGGTCTTATTGCGACGCTGGGATAGGAAAGGCCTAGGAGTAGGAAGGAAGCGGTGGTGGCCTTAATTAAGGGGCAACCCCAGCATTTTCCTGGTGTGAAAATGGGAAACCACGGAAAACCATCTTCGGGGCTGCCGACAGTGGGATTCGAACCCACTATCTCCCGGATGCAAGCTCATAGCCGCGTGCCCTTGACCGCACGGCCAACTCGCCCGGTACGTGTATTATTAACCTAGCAGTAAGCTCAAGCTAAAGTAATTTAAGCCATAGTGTTAAGCACTGGAAATACTTAAGTTGTGTGTGAAATTGTATATGATGATTGATTTAGAATGTTAAACTACCGAGCGAGTTGGCCGTGCGGCTAGGGGCGCACAGCTGTGAGCTTGCACCCGGGAAGTAGTGGCTTCGAACCGCAGTGTCGGCAGCCCTAGAAATGGTTTTCCGTGGTTTCCTATTTTCACACCAGGCAAATGCTTGGGCTGTACCTTAATTATGGCCACGGCCACTTCCTTCCCATTCCTAGGCCTTTCCTATTCCATCGTCGCCATAAGACCTATCTGTGTCGGTGCGACGTAAAACAAACAGCAAAACGATGTTAAACTAGTACCGGTAGTAATTCTTGTTGTCTTTTCTTTCCATGGAATTGCCTGTTGCACTCTTCCTTTTGTTGTTCTTGCGTAATTACCGTACTTTATTATCACACTACTGTAAGTGAACATTACCACCGGGATATTTTCCAATTGTGATGTATTTGTTAATAATAATAATAATAATAATAATAATAATGACCGATCTATGTCGATGCGACGTAAAGCAACTTGTAAATAAAATTCAGTTTGGTAAATATATTTTTATTAATAATTTGTAACAAGGTCCTTTCTATTTTTAATGCCTATTTTTCTTAATATTCATTGCTATGTACTGCAGCTCGTGAAGCGTAGTTTAAAAGGTTGTGATGCCAGTTTGAAGTCTAGTAGATGACGGACTTCACACACTAAACTGAAAACGAAAATAGAAAAGGTTTAGCGAGCAAGAAATAATTACATTTTAATCTCAGTAAGCCTTGTATCGAGTGTGGCTGTCCCAGCTCATTGGGAGAGACTGATGAAGTTAAATTGCAAGTGGCTTGCCACTTGAAAATTCACACAAACAAAACCTAATTACAGACTGTGTAACGTTCCAGACGTTACAGTGTAATTATGTTAATTTTATTATATGTAATTAATTAAGGAATTTAACGTCATGATATTTATCTTGGTATGTAAGTGTATTATAATTCATGTTTAATCATTTGCTCACTATCATTTCATTACTTTGTAACTACGACTTATAAACGAGGGCTGAATATCCTAATATTCACTTAGATTCTTGCGACAGTCGGTTAAAATTAACTTGCAGTAGATTTCCTCTATCTTGCCACATCACCGAGGAGGAAGGAAGGACAAATTTAGACATCAAGTTCTGAGAAAAGCGAGCACGTGTTCACGCGTCCTAACGTAAGCTACCGTATTTCGACCAGAATTATTCGAACTGATCAACGCCTATATTTTCAAAGGAGCGTCATGTTGCCATGGATACTGAGTGAAAGGACGAATTGAAGAACAGTTGATATCTTGGTTATGGCCCGTCAACTCTAATATCTGGAGTGGGGAGAGACGTGTCATCTGATTGGACCACGTGTAGCGACCTGTAATTAGCGCGAGAGAAGGTTATAAAAGGGCGTGTTAGAGCTCGTGGCTTCATCTTATCTTCTTCTGATCTTCTACGAGAGTCTCTCTACATTATTCTACGTATTCATTCGCTAAGTGATTTTCTTATTGATTTTCTACTTGATTCTTCGTCTCGATACTTAGAAATTCTGAATGAGGGGTGTAGAGCCACTCTCATCAGGAATTACGTACAGAACGGCTACAAGACCGGTTTGAACCAGTCTAAGTCAATAGATAGTTTTAATCTAGATAGAAATGAAACTTCTGAGAACATTTTCAGTAAAGTTGGAAGGATTCTTAATTGAGTATCCTCTCCATATAACCCAAGGTGGTTCTTCTAACTATGACTTAGGGCTTATCTCCAAGATATGGGATAGAGCATAATAGGGAGTGTTAGTTTTGAAGTCATTTTCCAATTAGTGGGAGGTGCAATTGGCAAGGCAGGAATGGTACTTAGCTGCAGATGAAGAGATCTCAAAGACGACCGATGATGTTCCCGCTACGAGGATGGAAACTTTCCCAGGACCAGCAGAACAAGACTACATGGTGAGCAAGCGAGTTAAAGATATTGCAAGTTTTCGCGAAGTAGAGTCATTCAATTTTTTGTTAAATTCATTTTCTATTTTTAATTCAGTTCTCGTTAAACCGTCGTCATTTATATTAAATATAATAAATAGTATTTTTCTTGTTCACTTTAATCAATCTGACTTAATTAGCCTTTTGATTTTTAATTCTCCTGCTTAATGATTAGTGTACTATCACCCCACCCCTGTGATAAGAGTCCGTCCAAGCTTGATTATAAATTTTTATCTTTAAGTCCTCAACTTAAAGATTGGCGCCCTTTGCTTGCTTGGTTGCATTTCTCGTTTGATGATTGTTCTCCGAGAGGGGAAGTCACATAAATGCCGCTCCAACGTGTGGCGAGAAAATCATTAAGTACGGAGCAGTTAATGACAGTAACAATATCAGAATTCGTATTATGGGCAAAATTTGGATATCCACGTTTCATTAAGAGTGTTTGATTGTGGGAAGGGTCATGGCTGATCAGACGAAAGAGGAGAGGATGTTGCGCAGTGGACGGGCGATAAAAGGCAATAACGTATTGAGTTCAGAGGAAGAGCTGTGTAGTCTAGTAGAGGAAATTGAAGACAGAAGTGTAAGTAGTATGGAGAGTGAAGGCAAGCAGAAAGAAGTCAGTATGGAGTCAGATGATAGTAGGATGGGGGGCGAAGCGGAAGTAAACACTAACAATGAAAGTAATAATAATGATCAGTTAATGGGAATGATGCAGTTAATGTTAAGTAAGATAGAGGACAGTAAAACTGAAATAAAAAGTGAATTGGAACAAATTAAAACAGATGTAGAACAAACTAAATCTGAGCTTAAAGGTGAATTAGAACAAACTAAATCTGAGCTTAAAAGTGAATTAGAACAAACTAACACTAAAATTGAGAATATTAAATATGAACTTAAAGAACAGTTAGAGCAAACTAAAGCTGAATTAAGTAGGGAGATGAGGGAAAATAAGGAGGAAGCGAATCGGAGAATGGACGAACACAGTAGGCAGTTACGCGATCTGGTGGTAAAAAATGAACATTTTAATAAGCGATTAGAGGACCAGGAAAGTGAATATGTAAGGCAAGGGAAAAAGGTAGAAGAAAAGTTTGCGGAACAGAGAAGTGAATTCCTGGAATTAATGGGGAAGGAAAACAACTCTACTAGGGAGGAAGTAATGAGGCAGGTCACTAGTATTGATAAGAGAGTTGAGACTCAAAGAGGGGAAATACGGATATTTAAAGACCACGTCCAACAATAGATTGACACGGTAAAGCTTAGAATAGAAGATGAGACCCGGGCAAGTGAAGAAAGGTTTGCGATAGCTGAAGAGAATAAGATTGAAATTCGGACATTGAAAGAGAAGCAGGTTAATTTGGAGAGAGAAATTGATAGGAGAGACAAAGATGTAGAATGCCGGATGGAAAAAGCAGAAAATCAGTTAAAACAGGTGGCAAAGGATAAACAGGTTTTCACGGGAAGGCAATGTCTAGGAAATAGCTACATTAGGGAAATTGAACTACCTAAATTTAATGGGAAACAAACGAACCCGCTAGATTTCCTTAAGATGATTGAAAAACGATTTGAAAAGCGTCTAGAGGAAGGGTCCATGGACTGGGAAGACGTTATGGAAAATATTGACCATGCTTTTGTAGGAGAAACTCGGTCTTGGTTCATGGTATATAGGCAGACGATGACGAACCTGAAAGAATTCAGAAATAAATTTAGAGAGAAATTCTGGAATGAAGCGATACAAGCTAGGGAGAGAGAAAGGGTGGTATTTGGGAGGTACAAACAGCATGAGGGAGTTACTATGACCGAGTACTTCCTGGCACATGTCATGATTTATCAGAACTTAGATGGTATAACCGAGGGGTCTGATGTAGTAAGACTACTTTTGAGACATTTTCCGGACAGGGTGAGAGAAGCGGCCTGCATGCAAAAAGTTGGAACTATTCAGGAGATGGAGAACCTACTAGGCAGTTTTGATGCGTTAGGTAACCTTAGAAGTAGAACGGAGAATATTCAGAACTTTAGTCATCACAACGGAATGAGACATAACGGTAGAACACAGAATCACGAAACTCGCAATCAGTTCAGACCTCAGCAGAACAGCAGGAGCGGAGTACCGGAATATAGGACAGGAAATCCCCAACGGAGGCCAGAGCAATGTACTAATGAGTCCAACGTCAATACACAAAGGGAACCTTTAAACTAACTAGAGGCTGTAATGTTAGGTCAGAATTCCAGCCTAGTACGAAGGTAGCGAAGTGTCTTGCCATGAAAGTGTTACCATATGACCTAGATGTTAGAAACGATTTGTTGTATGAACCCGAGCAGAATAATGGAGATTCAAGTAATAAAGTAGTCAATCCCGTTGTTAAATTGAAAGTCTGGGGGGCGTGGGTTAAAGTTTTGATTGATTCTGGTAGCCAAATATCATGTATTAGTTCTCAGTGGTATGAGTCATTAGTGAAACAGGGTATTCAGTTGGAGGAAATGCCTGTTAAGTCTACTTTCATCATTACGGCTGTTGGAAAGAGGTCTAAGCAAATTTGTAAACAAGTAGCTGTCCCGATCTGTATTAATAATTTTATTAGCGTTCAGATATGTTTGGTAATTCCGCATTTGATATTTGATCTTATCTTGGGATCTGACTGGTTAACGTTAAAATTGGCTCAGTTAAATTACAATGATCTAGTGCTAAATTTGAGGTGGAATAATGAGGATATCAAGGTCAAGTTTGAGGAGGAAATTCAGAGGAAAACGGAAGTTAGTACAGTGTGGAGAATGAGAGAGGTTTCTAAAGTTAATGAAGAGGCTAGTGAGGGCCTGAAGTTGTGCCAGTTGTGGATTAATGAGGATAAAATATGTGGCTTGAAAGAAGCCGTAAGTAGAAATGAGTTGAATGAAATCCAGAAGGACAAGTTATTTGAAGTGTTATGTGAACACGTGGAGATTTTCTCCGAGAAACCTGGTGTTACCCATCTGTATGAACATTCTTTTTCTGTGCTGGATAAGACTCCATTCAGCGGACCGCGGTATCCGATACCACACAAATATGCAAAAGCCGTAGAGGATCAAATTCAAGCTATGTTAGCAGACGATGTGATTGAATTATCAAACAGTCAATATGTTAATCCCTTAATTGTCGTGCCTAAGTCTGATGGATCAATACGTTTGTGTATTGATGGCAGGGAGATGAACAGACGTATTGGTGCTGATCAGTTGAGATCACAAACCATTGAAGAGTTGATACAGAATTTTCAGGGTAAGAGTTGGTTTTCTACGTTAGATCTTAGGAGTAGTTTTTGGCAGATACCTTTGAGATCAGAAGATAGGCCTCTTACTGCTTTCAGCTATAAGCATAGTTTGTACCAATTTAGGCGTGTTCCTTTTGGGACCCGTACGAGTTCGGCAGCTCTTATTCGCGCACTTAGTATTGCCTTGGGAGATGATACTGGAGATTATGCTACTATTTATATCGATGATTTGGTTATAGGATCTAGTACCTTTGAACAGCACTTGGACCACTTGGAGAGGGTTTTTTCTAAATTAGAGTATGCTGGTTTTACTCTGAAACTTGACAAATGTGTTTTCAGTAGACGAGAGGTGACTTTTCTGGGGCACCGTGTATCGGCAATGGGAGTGACGCCTGAGAGCACAAGAATTGAAAAAATATTGAATACGACGACACCTAGAAATATTAAGGAGCTCAGATCGTATATTGGTGTATGTAATTTTTTCAGACGATTTGTAGTGAAATTTGGTAACTTACTAGAGCCATTTAGAGAACTATTGAAAGCTGGCAGTAAGTGGGAATGGACACAAGATCATGATAGAGCTTTCCTAAAATTAAAAGAAGGATTCAGGCAGGCGGTTGTTTTGAGATACCCCATGCCCGATAGGAAGTATGTGTTGCTGACGGACGCATCTCACTGTGGTATCGCTGGTGCATTATGTCAAGTAGATGATGATGGTAATTTAGGGATTGTGTCTTTAGCTTCCAGAGGTTTAAGTGCTGCTGAAAAGCGTTATACTATAACGGAACTTGAATTCCTAGCTATCGTATACTCCCTGAGTAAATTTAGGATGTATGTTTTAGGTACCGAATTTGAAATTAGGACGGATCATCATGCTCTTTCTTTTGTATCCAAGTGTAAATTATCATCTAACAGAGTTAGTAGATGGATACTCGCCATACAAGAGTATGATTTTAAGGTAACTCACATTAAGGGAAAGAATAATGTCCTTGCTGATTTATTGTCACGTGATCCGAAGTTGTGCGAAGAAGGTAGCCTTCTAGAGCCACGTGAGGGCATTATTATATGTACATGTCTGTCTAAGGAAAATGAAACTGCTCTAAATAGACTACGTAACCTATTGGTTGAACAGTCGGTAGACGAAGAATGTCGGGAACCTTTGTCTGTACTTCAGGGAGGAGAGCAGCTCACTGTGTCGCATGGTAGGCACACGTACAAACTGGTTAACGGGTTTCTAGCCAGGAAATGTGGCGAGGATCTCTGGGGGATTTGTGTACCCAAAGCGCTACGTGTGGAATTGATTTGGTTTATCCACAAGGAATTAGGACATTTTGGAGCTAATAAAGTTCTGTATGAGATCCGACAGAATTTTATATGGGACAAGATGGGAAGAGATATAAGAAAAAATCTTTCCACTTGCGATCTGTGTCAGCGTAGCAAAGTTCCTAACCGCTATTTAGAAGGACCTCGTCAGGCAGTAATCTCAGAAAGACCTGGTGACTTGGTGTGTACTGATTTATTTGGACCTGTGGTTAAGGGACAGTTCGGCTTCCAATATATTTTAGTCATTATTGATGCCTTCTCGAAATTGGTCAGATTATACGGTATGAGAAAAGCCACTGGAAAATCTTGTAGTCGTATAATCCAAGAGAAGTATATACCTGAATTAGGTACTCCTCTTAGAATATTATCAGACAGTGGACCGCAATTTATTTCGAGAAAATGGAAGTCCATAATTAGAGAGCTAGGTATTACACAGGTTCATTCATCCATTAGGTACCCTCAGGGCAATATGTGTGAGCGCGTTATGAAAGAGTTATCTCGCATGTTTAGATGCTTAGTGTTCGATAAGCATACAGCCTGGGTGGCTCATTTATCCCGCATAGAGACATGGATCAATGCAGTTCAACATGAAAGCACTAGATTGACGCCGTCACAAGTTCATTTTGGTTGTAAGCCTCAGAATGAACTAGTGAGAGTGTTAGGTTTGCCTGAAGAACCACCTCGTAATGCTGAATTTTACGTCCGACTGGCACGGGAGAACCTGATTAAATCTGGAGATAAACGTAAAAGGCAACAGAAACGTAAGGTACTGGATAACTTTGAGGTAGGTGAGGTGGTTTTGGTGAGAGTTCCCATGTTGTCAAATAGTGAGGATAAGGTAACAAAGAAATTTTTTCTTTTATATCAAGGCCCTTATAAAGTACATAGAAAACTAGGACCCTGTGCTTACAAGTTAGCGGATGGCGAGAGCGTAATGAATGGTTCATATAACATTAGTAGTTTACGGAGATACCTGTCGTGTGAGGTGGCTGAACCGGATTGTGAGATATAGGTCAGTAACTCGGGGAAGTTGCTACCTGTTATGTCAGACTACGAGCGGTATGTGTTTACGTCTCAATTGTGGCGGTTTTTCCTAGTTGTGTTTGTAAACAAGGAAGGTGTTTGTGCGTATCAGTAGATTTACGCTCGTTCATTGACGATAGATCATCTGTTTTCCGTATGTGAGGCCATGAAATTTTATATATTTGTTTTCTGAGATGTTACAGAAGGCTAATTAAAGCTGACGACGGCAAATAATTAATTTTCCCGTATGTGCATTTCTAACTTGCAATAATTTTACCGTGAGCTTAAATTACGTGTGTATTTGTGTGAAGTGTATTGCATCCTGCTTCAAGATAAGGTTGAAACATTCGAAAGAGTGATAAAAGTGTAAATTGTTTGTATCATTTGTTTTCCATGGTTTTAATGTAAAATATTGGAAGAGAACGTGTTACTGCTATCTAGCAAAGAATGTCGGAGAGATGGGAAGTAGAAAGGACAAATAGACACTCGGCAGAGTTTGTAATCTGAATTGTATATATTATGTGATATTCTCTAGGGTAATCTTGTTTTTTTACAAAAATGGAAAGTTGCTTGTGTTGGGCATAATGTTGTATCTAAACCTCAAGATGAACTGAAATAACAGACAGTCGCAATGGTAAGCAGTCTAAGAGAGATATGGAAAGAGTGAGATATAATTAATTGTATGAAAATACTGTCGCTCGCAATGGGCAGGTAATAGAGGTATTTCAAGTCAATGTGGGAGTAAGTGTATGAGTTCTCAACTCATGTAATATTTGTTAAGAACTCATGGGGGCGTATGTAACGTTCCAGACGTTACAGTGTAATTATGTTAATTTTATTATATGTAATTAATTAAGGAATTTAACGTCATGATATTTATCTTGGTATGTAAGTGTATTATAATTCATGTTTAATCATTTGCTCACTATCATTTCATTACTTTGTAACTACGACTTATAAACGAGGGCTGAATATCCTAATATTCACTTAGATTCTTGCGACAGTCGGTTAAAATTAACTTGCAGTAGATTTCCTCTATCTTGCCACATCACCGAGGAGGAAGGAAGGACAAATTTAGACATCAAGTTCTGAGAAAAGCGAGCACGTGTTCACGCGTCCTAACGTAAGCTACCGTATTTCGACCAGAATTATTCGAACTGATCAACGCCTATATTTTCAAAGGAGCGTCATGTTGCCATGGATACTGAGTGAAAGGACGAATTGAAGAACAGTTGATATCTTGGTTATGGCCCGTCAACTCTAATATCTGGAGTGGGGAGAGACGTGTCATCTGATTGGACCACGTGTAGCGACCTGTAATTAGCGCGAGAGAAGGTTATAAAAGGGCGTGTTAGAGCTCGTGGCTTCATCTTATCTTCTTCTGATCTTCTACGAGAGTCTCTCTACATTATTCTACGTATTCATTCGCTAAGTGATTTTCTTATTGATTTTCTACTTGATTCTTCGTCTCGATACTTAGAAATTCTGAATGAGGGGTGTAGAGCCACTCTCATCAGGAATTACGTACAGAACGGCTACAAGACCGGTTTGAACCAGTCTAAGTCAATAGATAGTTTTAATCTAGATAGAAATGAAACTTCTGAGAACATTTTCAGTAAAGTTGGAAGGATTCTTAATTGAGTATCCTCTCCATATAACCCAAGGTGGTTCTTCTAACTATGACTTAGGGCTTATCTCCAAGATATGGGATAGAGCATAATAGGGAGTGTTAGTTTTGAAGTCATCTTCCAATTAGTGGTAGGTGCAATTGGCAAGGCAGGAATGGTACTTAGCTGCAGATGAAGAGATCTCAAAGACGACCGATGATGTTCCCGCTACGAGGATGGAAACTTTCCCAGGACCAGCAGAACAAGACTACATGGTGAGCAAGCGAGTTAAAGATATTGCAAGTTTTCGCGAAGTAGAGTCATTCAATTTTTTGTTAAATTCATTTTCTATTTTTAATTCAGTTCTCGTTAAACCGTCGTCATTTATATTAAATATAATAAACAGTATTTTTCTTGTTCACTTTAATCAATCTGACTTAATTAGCCTTTTGATTTTTAATTCTCCTGCTTAATGATTAGTGTACTATCACCCCACCCCTGTGATAAGAGTCCGTCCAAGCTTGATTATAAATTTTTATCTTTAAGTCCTCAACTTAAAGATTGGCGCCCTTTGCTTGCTTGGTTGCATTTCTCGTTTGATGATTGTTCTCCGAGAGGGGAAGTCACAACTGGAATTAAAGTTCTGTTATACGATCGGTGCTTAAAAGGAGCCGTGATTTAGGGAAACATCAATAGAGTACCTGAAAGCGCATGCATTTGTGTTAGGTAGAAAGGGAAGTATTTCAATTTTTAGCACAGGATTTACACGAAACTGCGCCTGTGATTAGGTCATGTCACCAATTAGGCTGGTGGTCGTTTCGCAATTCTTAGGTTTATCCACTATTGCGAGTTCAAAAATCTTTAAGAATTGAGTAAGTCTTACTTTAGCATATAGAAGGGCAGAAGAATTGAGATCCCCAAAAATTTGCAGGTATTGATTAGATGCAAATACTGAAAAACGTGTGAAGGTAGAACCATCTAGTGGCTAGAATCATAAAAGTGTCGGAATCAGAAGAGCTCAAGAATAGCTATACATAAACAGGATATTATTATTATTATTATTATTATTATTATTATTATTATTATTATTATTATTATTATTATTATTATTATTATTACAGGGATTTATCGTGACCTCAGAGGCGAGGAAGCGCGGACTAGCTGGACAGGCGACCACTTAGAGTAAACTTTACTGTAATAAATTTTGGATATTTTATCCTTCCTTTTTTTAAACCCAAATAGAATAAACGAACAATTTAACAAGAACCAGAAACACATGTGAGATTAAAATTTCGTTGAGAATAATAATATACAACGCAGAGCTCGTCAGCTTCCACAATACATTGGACTTAGAAGTCCTTAATCAGGTACAAGTTTAATGGGAAGGAACGTCCATTTATTAACCTACGTATGGAAGAGCGTAATTGCTCCTAACATGTAGAAACATTATAGAGTCTGAACTCCTATTGCATATAGGCTAGGCTCAATAAAGCGATATGTCGCTCGTTACACTTTCAATTATACTGGCAACCTATTGAGTGACCCCAATTTACAGTGTTCATAAACAGTTTGTCCCATGTTGAGCTTAGCAATTACAACCTTTCAAAAACAGGTGAAGTACTGTTCCTCTAGGGAACCTAAACGTAGAGACTGTACATGCAAAATCATAATGAATATACAGGGGCATATTGTCCATCCTTCTAGGCCCTTAAGAAGGAAAAGATAAACGTTGCAACAAATACAGGCCATTAATTAAAGGCAAGGAGGTGGGACACCAGCACTCCTTAAAAGAATATTCTGGAAAAGACAAGAACGTATAGTGGGCTTAAGGCACAATTACACAGATTCTAATCCCATGCTAAAATGTGTGACTAAAAGGGGAACATTTAAAGTTCGAGACTAATTTTCAAATTTAGAGGTTGAAAACTTCAACCACGCAGCTTAAAAAAGAAAAGGAGGGTTCCGAGGGTAACCACACGTGCTCCCTGTCACAACACAACAGTATAACAACCAACTCTACCTTGGTGTCTCCGAAACTTACCAATCGGTAGTAGTTTGGCAACACTGAACCTTACAAGAAAACAACCGAAATGAAATACTTACCACGATGTCCAAAGAAGAAAAGGCATGAGAAACGGACACCGGTGCCAGAGGCTATGTGAACCAAACCCAAGAGAATGTACTAACTATAAAGGAAAGACAGATTAAAAGCTTAAACCAACTTTAATGGATTTGTGCTTCAATTCTTGAATGACATTAATAACCTTCGAAACAATTCAATGATTAAAAGAAAAGAAGAAAATTATCATCAGACTAAAAGAAAAGATAATTAAACTTGGGTCGACCCTTGAAAATATAAGAAAAAATCCTGGGATTAAAATCCTTGAAAAACAAATTAATTAATCAATTTAATAGTAGACCAGCAGTGGAATAATTGAAGGTAAGTTGGGGCTTGTTTCTCGACACGTCTAGTATAATTCCGTGAAATAACCGAAGTGGCAAATAAATGTTACCAAGTTTTAGGCGAGATAGACCCCAATCGTTATTAAATTACACCATAGGAACGGAAGACGTATTTCAACATTAGAATTAGTAAACTGGAGTACAATACGAGTCCATACACCGAATAAAATACAATCGACAGCTATCAGCTGTTTTATCAACACAGGGAATCCATATTTGTTTACAACAGTTCCCATAGAAACGAATCACATGTCGCGATTAAAACATGGCTACCAAACATTATCAGATAGACATCGACCAAACAACTCCAACTTACCGATTTTCATCTGTGATCCACCGAAATAATGCTTAACTATCTGTTACAAGAAGTTTCGAAATGAAAATTTACCAACACATAAGAAATCTGAGTCCCGATTTTAACAATTTACATCTTATTAACGCCAGAGTAAAGGTTAACGCGTGATAAGGAAATTCCTCTTGATAACTGTAGTTTAAAACATACTCGCAATTCAGACTTTTTTTACTTGTTCGGTCCAAACCAAAACTCTTGAGGATTGTGGAGATACCTCGGTGGGAAAGGGTATTCATGCATATTTCATCATGCAGGGTACTTACAATTTCTCGGAAACAAAATAAGTTGATAAACAAACCACAAATCCAACTAGAATTTGTGGCCGGTTGGCCACAAATTTAACCAGGGTCGAAAATCAGCCACATCTCGCCCGTCTTCATCTTTTGATCGGGTTTCTTTTAAAAAAACAAGTATGTGCGACCAAGTTCGAACAGTTTGCTTTCAGAATCTCCAACAACAACTAGGAAAAAAAACAAAAAACTACGCACATATTGTCGAACTCGATCGATAATCGGCAGAGCAGCGCTGAACTTCACGCTGTGCTCACAGATGGCAGTAGGATGCAGTTCAGATGAAACACTCAGTCTGATAGCCAACTTTTCTACTGGTAAGAACCCGTTACTTATGAATCGTGTACAATTCCATCGGGCTTCGAATGACCTTTAAATAATTTTTAAAGTCCATGCATTCTCGAAATGCGCGACATATATGCATACGCCATATCCCTTACATTAATTATTTTCCCTGTTGGGAAAATAAATTGAGTCCGAAGACTGCGTGGAAGGTCCTACATTTCAGCGAGAAATGATGCTTACATGTTATGTTTTAAGGAAAACCGCTGAAATCTTCCCCTCAAAACCCATGCTGGCACACTCACATCTTTATTTTAATTCTGCCATTACCTGTTAGCGCTGGATTTTCTTCACGCCGTCCACTCCCTGCCCCCTGCCCCTCGAACCTACGTCAAGCCACGCACTCAACCACTGGAGCAAATAAGACAAGATGGTCCTAAAGCGCTCGTCTTAAATAGATCCGCAGGAGAAAGTTCTATACTATACTAGAATCCAGAGCGGTGATAGGCTAAATTTCCATTCAGTAACCTGAGTTCTGGTTCGTTAGAGAACTTAGTTACTGGCATGTGATAGGCAGACTACATTAGAGGAGGAACCAGGTGAAGTGTTGACAACTTCGGCACATAAAAAGGAATAAACAACAAGAAGGCTTACAACTATAACAAATAAAATTTCTCGGACGATAAACTGGGGCTTAGCCCATCAGAGATCGCTAGAAAACAGATGCCAGACCCAGACCCACCTAACCATCGGAGAAGAAAGTTCAGAAAGTCTTAAACGTTATTAATCACTGTCTGACATGACCATAGTGGAGAAAACGCACAGCTTAAATAGCCGGGAGGGTGTATCGCTGGTATAATAATAATAATAATAATAATAATAATAATAATAATAATAATAATAATAATAATAATAATAATAAACAAGCAGAAAGGAACACAGTGAAAAAATGAAGAGATATTGGGAAGAAAAAAAGAAGAAACATTGTGCAAAATAAGTTCAAACGCGCTCCACAGTTGGGCACAACGAATCAATAATAATAATAATAATAATAATAATAATAATAATAATAAACTTATTTAATTTAATAATAATAATCATAAGAAGAAGATATTATATTTTCGTGGTTTCCCATTTTCATACCAGGCAAATGCTGTGGCTGTACCTTTATTAAGGCCACGGCCGCTTCTTTCCTATTCCTAGGCCTTTCCTACCCCATCGTCGTCATAAGACCTATCTGGGTCGGTGCAACGTAAAGCCACTAGCAAAAAATAAAATAGAAAGACATCCATTGGGGTAATCACATAAATGGGTTTGTTAAATAAAGGGTACAGATTCTTGCACATGCTGACGAGGTTATTTAGAGGTTGTAGTAAGGATCTAAAGGAGAGAGCATGCGATTGTCTGGTAAGACTCTAACTAGAGTATGGTTCCAGTGTATGGGACTCTGACCAGGATTACTTGATTCAAGAACTGGAAAACATCAAAAGGAAAGGAGCTTGATATGTTCTGGGCGATAGCGTTACAATAATATTGCAATGTTTGGGCTGGGAAGTTTTGGGAGAAAGGAGACGAGCTGCTGGACTAAGTGGTATGTTACGAGCTGTTAATCGAGAGATTGTGCGGAATGACATTAGTAGACGAATATGTTTGAGTGACGTCTTTAAATGTAGGAAAGATCACAATACGAAGAAGTTGGAATTCAAGAGGACAAAATAGAGCAAATATTCGTTTATGTGAAGGGAAGTTAGGGATAGGAATAACTTACCAAGGGAGATGTACAATACATTTCCAATTTCTTTGCAATCATTTAAGAAAAGGCTAGGAAAACACGAGAGAGGGAATCTGCCACCGTGTCGAATACCCTAAATGCAGAACAGTAGTGATTCAAATTTCTAGGAATTTTATATTATACAACCATCCATCAGTCAACCCCAGGTGATCAGGTTTCAGCGGAAGTTGATACACGCTTCAGTGAATTTACCGGATGAGCTCTCGTCAACAACAATGTTGACAGAAGCTCGTCTAGGTTTACTTCGGGCCTGTAACATCATGTTGCTTCTTGGATACATTATCAACGTGCTTTAGGGAATCACGAATTTAGATACTATATTATGAAAGGGTGACTGTTGCAGCAGTTTATTTCCATTTCCCTATGAAAAATATATGTATATTACAACTTGATTCACGTCGCACCGATTATGGCATGAAGTAATTATTTCCGACGTCACTTCATATTAGTGACGAATAAGGGGACGGTGTTGTAATAATTTGCATTTCCCATGTATCAGTTTTCCTGTTCATCCTCCCTCGTTCAACTTTTATTTTCTAGCAAGGACAATGGTGAACATAAGTGTTTCTTCTAGTAGTTTAACAGTCCACTAACTTAGAAAGGTTTTCGGTGACGATGGGACAAAGAAAGTCTAGTGCTGGGAAGCAGTGATTGTAGCATTAACTAAAATACGGCCCTGTAATTTCCCAGGTATTGTAATAGACGATAATGATGGTCGTATACTCCTTAAATGTGGACGTCTTTCCAGATGAAGCAGTTGCTGCAATTACTGGTTCCTGAGAGCACTTGGTTTATCCGTTGCAGGCTTCACGCTGTTCATTAAATCCTTCCGTGATCTGAGACGTTGTGTTATGCTGGGTGGCCGTGCAGAGGATGTCGGCTGTCCTCCATTTGTTTCACTTTCTCAGTTTCAGCAACTACTTGCCATCGAGTGCTGTACCTCAGGTGCGGTATTCTGATGATGATGATGCTTGTTGTTTTAAGGGGCCTAACATCGAAGGTCATCGGCCCCTAATGGTACGAAATGAAACAACAAAAATTGCAAAGGCATCCACTGACCAAAATAAAAATAAAATATGTCATGAAGAATGAATGAATGGATGGACAGGAACTCAACAAAACGCAAAACAAACAAACAAACAAACAAACGAAAACCAGTGGATCGGACTCAATACAGATCGAAAATAACATTATTACCGACCAAGGAACCACTTATAAAGCACAATGATGCTTGGTGTCTAAAGGGGGTGCCAAATCCACGTCTAAGGCCCCACAGAATGGTACATGTCGCGAGTAAAATAGAACCATGGTATGTGTCATGTTGGGGTATTAATCAGAAGTAGCGAAGACTCACGGTGTTCCACAAAAGATGGTACTACTCACAAGTATTGCAATACGTACAAGTAACGCAGACCTTTGGCGTGTCTCACACAATGGCGCAACTCAGAGTCAACGCAAACTGAGAAGGTTCCCCACCTAGGTGTACTAAACACGGGCGCCGGTATTCCCGTGGTGTTCCTCACATAGTGGGTACTAATCACAGGCAACGCAGACCCACGGTGCTGCTCATATAGTGGTACAACTCACAGGCTACGCCCAGACCCGCGGTGTTGCTCACATGGGTACAACGCACGGGTACTGGAATCCATCAGGCCAGGCTTTTACTGCTACTAATCACAAACCTATTTCGTACCGAATTTAGTGGTACTACTCGCAAGTACAGGCAACCTATGGTGTTCCCCGCGTGATGGTACGATTCAAAATTAGTTTCATGGTTCTAATTCAGTCAGCCCTTGGTCGCCCCTTTTAGTCGCCTCTTACGACAGGCAGGGGGTACCGCGGGTGTATTCTACATGTGCGTCCCCCACCCGCAGGGGGTAGTGTGTTTGGTCCGCGAGAGGTATTTTATTTCCCTCAAGTCTGCCGGCAAGCCGGTTAGGACCCCCCTATCCGCCACCTGGGACGCGCCACGTGGGAGTATCACCTCTCCCCCTGCTACTGCTGCGTAACAGGTTCGTGGGGTGCGGTATTCGTTTCCGTCATTAGTTGGTCTCAGGCATCCAGAGACGACATGACACTTTTCATTGAAGGCAGTATCCACTTCCTTTGGAATGCACAGGATTGGCCCACATAGGAAATCATAATCAGCTGTGGAGAAAGAGAGTGCCAAAGCTTATTTCGCACAGTTGCTGGATGTGCTCCCCAAGTAGATCCTGTTAACATCCGAAGTAAGCTCTTCCTTGCTCTAACCTTCATGCCAATGGAATGCCAGTGTCCTTTATAAACAACGGTGAACGATCAAGTCGAACTCAAAAGTGCATGACGGCTGATGAGAACTCAAGTTCTCGTCCATTCCAACAGACGTTCAGTATATGGTTTAAAGAACGATTGCGCGGATGAAATAGAGTGGCCCGTGTTTTGTAAGGATTAGGTAGGTCTACAGCCTGGATTCTATGTCCTCAAAAGTTTTGGACTGTGCTCTCATCGATAGATCGATCATTCCAGTATAAATCGAAAAGGATTTGTGCAAGGATACTTCCTCATGGTAGGTTACTTTTCTTAATATCTCCTATAATGCTCTTTACTTTGGAGTATCACCTGGGAACTTCAATTTTGCAGGAGGCATTGACTGTTTCTTGTGAGTTTGAAGTCTCGTGTCAGTTTAAACAGCTTGTGTATAAGGAGCCGAGTGTTGGCAGTATCATCAGTAGCATTCAAATCTACGAAAACAGCGACAGTTGCAAAACCCTTCTGAAATCGGTCCACAGTATATTGGGTAAGGTGCAGGATGTGGACAGAGTATGATCGTCCATGCCTGAACCCCGCCTGCACCTTAATCAATTTACACACGACATATGGCATCGTCATGTTAAGGAAAAGGTCATTGAACAGCTTAAAAAGATGACTCAGACCGGAGACTAGCCTAAAAAAATTCTGGTTGGCCTAGTATTTCAGCCGGTGGAGGGGTAGCGTGCCTGCCTCTTACCCGGAGGCCCCGGGTTCGATTCCTGGTCAGGTCAGGGATTTTTACCTGGACCTGAGGGCTGGTTCGAGGTCCACTCAGCCTAAGTGATTACAATTGAGGAGTTATCTGACGGTAAGATAGCGGCCCCGGTCTCGAAAGCCAAGAATAGCGGCCGAGAGGATTCGTCTTGCTGACCACACGGCACCTCGTAATCTGCAGGCCTTCGTGCTGAGCAGCGGTCTCTTGGTAGGCTAAGGCCCTTCAAGGGCTGTAGTGCCATGCGGGGGGGGGGGGCTAGTATTTCACCTGGTTTCAAGAGTGCCAGAATTTGGGTTTTAATCCAGTTCTGAGGGATCGTCTCAGTGTGATTTCACCAACTGAAGAAGTTAATGAGTCACGTGATGGTACTGACATCGAGGTTCTTGACGTGTTCATTCCTGATAACATCCATGCGGACAGACCTCTCTCCTTTAAGCTATTTAATGGTGTAGGAGAACTCTTCACAGATAAATGGTATATCCCGATAGGAAGGTTGAGGGTGGTCACTGTTTGTTATAGACGAGGGAGGTTCATCAGAAAGGATTCATCATGATTCCCATTTAAAAGGAGTTGATATGCTACTTGGTCTGAAGTACCATTACAGTGGCCTGAGTAGTGTTGTTTGATACCAGACAAGCGGCGAAATGTGGTCCATGGTCTCCAGCTGCAGTAGTATTTTCTGGGAACAAAAACCACTAATTAGGCCACCGTAATGTTACAATGGAAACCGACAGTGGAGCTCAAACCCGGCACCTTCCGAATTCGGTGTTACGCCCACCAACCGACAACTGCACAGCCAACTATTCCATCCACAGGTAAGTGGAAGAGTTTGTAGACTCAGCTTCGCCACTCTTGGTGACCAATCTTCGCTGCCTAGCTGTGGATCCCTGAATATAGTATACCAGAATCTAGCTCTCGATTCTCTTGAATAAATGAAAGTAGTTTGATGTAAAATATAAATGTAATTGGCATAATCATAACTGTATATGTGAGGTGTAAGTTACAACCCCGGCGGTTTGTTTTTCGATTTTAGTGCATAATTTGCGGTCTTGGTCTAAGCAGGTAGTGCGTAAGTTTTGGACATTAATGTACGTGCAACGATGTAGCCAAATAATACTATGACTCGCTGACAACTCGTACATATTTTCACTAAACACACATTGACATATATACAGAATACACATTATATCTCAATTGATCCGTTGAGCGGTACTGATATCAACTCGCCTCGCTGCGTAGTAAATGACAACTTATACCAACGTCGCAATTGAACTACAACAAATGGACTCAACGTTCTTTATATATATACTAGCAGAAGTACCCGTTCTTCGTATGGGTTATCAGAAACTGGCTTTAGTTACTCATGCTCTCGGTGTGAGCGACTTCATTATATATTTATATCATTGGTGTATTTGCTTAAGTACGTAGAAATTATTTGCATGTTTGGAATTATAGTGTATCTCCTTCTTTTCTTCATGGGGGCCTGTAAATATTAGTTCGTAATTAGCGTCGACCTCTAAAATCTTTTCCTATCACGTTTTTCCTTCATTCCCACCTAGGTATACCTGCACCCTTCACACAGCTGCAGGTTTAGTGTAAGTATACTTCCGCTAGGTAGTACCACAAATATAAATATTATTGAATGTATTTGTTTGATCCGACATTTCGTAACTATTACAGATGATCAAGGAAATACGCGATGCATAAAATAAACTACTATAATTATCGAGAAGTATATTTATCAGGGCTTGTCACTCATGTCGCACATCATATAATGAATCTGAGTACAAATATTGATAATTTTTTTCAAGTCATGGGCGCACCATCTTGACAATTGTGTACAGTATATAGGTTGGTTTTATGGTTACAATGATCGTAAAAGTGGACCAAAATATTGGCACTAATAACATCAGTGATCCTACTACTCCATTATGTGATAGAAAATAATTTAAACTATAGGTAACAGACTCCGCAAAATGCTGAAACCTAAGCCAGTACGTAAAAACGAAGGCCCGTCGGCAACCGCTGGTCGCTGTACTACGGAGATCTCCGGGGCTATTATTTTTATACTTCACTCCCTTTCCATCCCCGCCCAAAGGAGTGCTATGAGCGTCTTACACAACAGTTTATTTTTTCCAGATAGTAAGTCATATGTGTATCAATTTTGGTTGGCAGCTATGCCCAAACGTACATACATAATATAGCTGCTGTAGAATCCTGGATCTGACGTTGCCATGGTTACGGCAGTTCATTACTTTATCCGATTCCTAGAGCAGAGGTAGTGTGATGCCAATATCTCCGTAACGGTTGGTTTTAGGGCCTTAAAACATGGGTTTCAGGCCCGTAGGGCCTACCGAGTTTTGTTCTTTGCGCCAAGAGGATTAAATTGAGCTTTGTCTCGTCCTTATACGACAAATTCGATATTTTGCCTATATTAGCCTTATTTTGATATGTCCCCCATGTGCCCCCCACCTCGAATTGTTTTGAAAATAAAAGACAGCCCATGTTACTCACTGGCAATGTAGCTTTCTATAGGTGAAGTAATTTTAAAAATCGGTTCAGTAGTTTTTGAGCCTATTCGTTACAAACAAACAAATTTTTCCTCTTTATAATATTAGTATAGATATACTGGCTACGTTTCTGGATAATTCTGGCTTCTGCATTTTGTATTAACACAAGATACTCGGAAGTTTCGACAATTAACATCCAGAAATCCTTGGTACGTCCATGTACTACTATGCTCTTCAGAAATTACCGACACCAACGTATCTCGAAGGTTATTTTAATGGCGAAATACTTCAAGATATCCAGAAAGACCAAAAGTTACTACATCGACGTCCTTCGTACTTCAATATTCTAGAGTTTCATGAGTCAACAGACATACGACTAGAAGTTTCCTGAATAACTCGGAACACATGAAGTATTATTTACAAGTTATAAGAATAATCTCCTCCTCTATGAACCATGTGACCTTTCCGCGTCCCAATGACGACGATAGCCGAGCCACAGGTGCAACCATATCGGATGGGTATCTGTTGAGAGACCAGACTAACGAATGGTTCATCAAAAGGGGGGTAGCAGCCTTTCGGAAGTTGCAAGGGCGGCAGTCTAGATGATTGACTGATATGGCCTTGTAATAATACTCAACATGGCTTAGCTGTGTTGATACTGCTACACGGCTGAAGGCAACGGGAAACTACAGCCGTAACTAACTCCCGAGAACATGCAGCTCTCTCTGTATGAATGATGTACTGATGATGGCTTCCTCCCGGATAAAATATTCCCGACGTAAACTAGTCCCCCGTTCGGATCTCCGGGTGGGGACTACACGAGAGGGGGCGATCATCAGGAAGATGGATACTGAGATTCTGCGAGTCGGAGCGTGGAATGTTAGAAGTTTGAATCATTGTGGCAGGTTAGAAAATCTGAAAAGGGAGATGGATAGACTAAAGTTAGATGTAGTTGGTATAAGTGAAGTACGTTGGCAGGAAGAACAGGATTTTTGGTCAGGCGACTGCCGAATTATCAACACGAAATCAAACAGGGGAAATTCAGGAGTTGGTTTAATAAAGAATAAGAAAATAGGGCAGCGGGTAAGCTACTACGACCAGCACAGTGAAAGAATTATTGTAGTTAAGATTGACACCAAACCAATGCCCACCACAATAGTGCAGGTCTATATGCCTACTAGTTCAGCGGATGATGAGGAAATCGAAAGAATATATGAAGAGAGAGAAGATTTAATACAATATGTAAAAGCTGACGGGAATCTAATTGTGATGGGAGACTGGAATGCAGTGGTACGACAAGAAGGAGAAAGTAATACAGTAGGATAATTCGGATTGGGACAATGGAACGAAAGAGGAACTCGGCTGGTTGAATTCTGCACTGATCATAATTTAGTCCTTGCCAATACTTGGTTCAAACACCACAAACGACGGCAGTATACTTGGACGAGACCTGGAAACACTGGAAGATATCAAATAGACTTCATTAGGATTAGGCAGAGATTCAGAAATCAGGTGTTGGTTTCAAAACTTTCCCAGGAGCAGACGTGGACTCTGACCACAACTTGTTGGTCATGAAATGCCATCTGAAGTTGAAGAAATTGAAGAAAGGAAAAAATGTAAAAAGATGGGATCTAGACAAATTGAAAGAAAAGAGTGTGAGGGATTGTTTTAAGGAACATGTGGCACAAGGGCTAAATGAAAAGGCTGAAGGAAACACAATAGAGGAAGAGTGGATAGTCATGAAAAATGAAGTCAGTAGGGCTGCTGAAGAGATGTTAGGAAGGAAGAAAAGATCAACTAAGAATCAGTGGATAACTCAGGAGATACTAGACCTGATTGATGAACGACGAAAACACAAGAATGCTAGAAATGAAGAGGGTAGAAGAGAATACAGGTGATTAAAGAATCAAGTGGATAGAAAGTGCAAAGTAGCTAAGGAAGAATAGCCTGAAGGAGAAGTGCAAGGATATCGAAGGTTGTATGGTCCTGGGAAAGGCAGATGCTGCATACAGGAAAATCAAGGAAACATTTGGAGAAAGGAAATCTAGGTGTATGAATATTAA
This sequence comes from Anabrus simplex, assembly GCF_040414725.1. Taxonomy (NCBI): domain Eukaryota; kingdom Metazoa; phylum Arthropoda; class Insecta; order Orthoptera; family Tettigoniidae; genus Anabrus; species Anabrus simplex. Next base: position 1,710,087,021 of record NC_090265.1, read on the forward strand.
GAGCTCAGATGGAAAGCCAATTCTAGGGAAAGAAGACGAAGCAGAAAGATGGCAGGAACATATCCAACAGTTGTATCAAGGTAAAGATATAGATAATTTGGTTCTGGAACAAGGAGAGGCTGTTGATGCTGATGAAATGGGAGACCCAATTTTGAGGTCAGAGTTTGACAGAGCTGTGAGAGACCTAAATAGGAACAAGGCACCTGGAATTGATGACATTCCTTCTGAATTACTGACTGCCTTAGGAGAAAGTAGCAAGGCAAGGTTATTTCATTTAGTGTGTAAGATGTATGAGACAGGACAATTCCCATCCGATTTCGGCAGAATGTTGTTATACCTATTCCCAAGAAAGCCGGTGCTGACAGGTGTGAAAACTACCGCACCATTAGTTTAGTATCTCATGCCTGCAAAATTTTAACACGTATTATTTACAGAAGAATGGAAAAACAAGTTGAAGCTGAGTTAGGAGGAGATCAATTTGGCTTCAGACGAAATGTAGGAACACGTGAAGCAATCCCGACTTTACGTCTGATCTTAGAGGATCGAATCAAGAAGGACAAGCGCACGTACATGGCATTCGTAGATATAGAAAAGGCATTCGATAATGTTGATTTGACCAAGCTATTTACTATTCTGAATGTGATTGGGATCAGATACCGAGAACGAAGAATTATCTACCATCTGTATAAAAATCAGTCCGCAGTGATAAGAATCGAGGGCTTTGAAAAAGAAGCAGCAATCCAGAAAGGAGTGAGGCAAGGCTGCAGTTTGTCCCCCCTCCTCTTCAATGTTTACATAGAACAGGCAGTAAAGGAAATCAAAGAGCAATTTGGAAAGGGAATCACAATCCAAGGAGAGGAAATCAAAACCTTGAGATTTGCCGATGATATTGTTATTTTATCTGAGACCGCAGAAGATCTCGAGAAGCTGCTGAATGGTATGGACGAAGTCTTGGGTAAGGAGTACAAGATGAAAATAAATACGTCCAAAACAAAAGTAATGTAGTGCAGTCGAACGAAGGCAGATGACGCAGGAAATAGGCTATTAGATTAGGAAATGAAGTCTTGAAGGAAGTAGATGAATATTGTTAATTGGGTAGTAGAATAACTAACGATGGCAGAAGTAAGGAGGACATAAAATGCAGACTAGCACAAGCAAGGAAGAGCTTTCTTAAGAAAAGAAATTTGCTCACTTCTAACATTGATATAGGAATTAGAAAGATGTTTTTGAAGACTTTCATGTGGACCGTGGCGTTGTATGGAAGTGAAAAATGGACAACAACTAGCTCTGAAAGAAAGAGAATAGAAGCGTTTAAAATGTGTTGTTACGGAAGAATGCTGAAGGTGAGATGGATAGATCGAATTACGAATGAAGAGATACTGAATCGAATTGGTGAGAGGAGATTGATTTGGCTAAATTTGACAAGAAGAATAGATAGAATGATATGACACATCTTAAGACACCCAGGACTTGTGTAGTTGGTTTTTGAAGGAAGTGTAAGTGGTAAGAACGGTAGGGGTAGAGCAAGGTTTGAATATGACAAGCAGATTAGAGCAGATGTAAGATGCAGCAGTTACATAGAAATGAAAAGGTTAGCACAGGATAGGGTGGCATGGAGAGCTGCATCAAACCACTCTATGGACTGATGACTCAAACACACACAAGAATAATCTCAACTTAATATATACCTAACCTGTAATATGAAAATGTGTTTTCATGTTATGCACACATAACCAAACTTTCGTCAATAACAAGGGATGTGAATGAACAGTGACCTGATTTTTCTACTGAAACTTTAAAAGCAGGTGCTCTTGACGGGCATAGACCTAGATAAATCGATGTAATAAACTCATGACTTTTTTTATTTATAAGTACTGTTGCGCCCTTGGTGTACGAATATCGCGTATACAAAGTGTGAAATAAGTCACATTTGTTGATTCCCTACGATATCACCTTCGAAATGAATCCCGCAATGGGGGAATTAGTTGACAATAATTTGTGAATATTTAAAAATAAGACGTTGACGGAGTGAGTTGTCTGTGCGGTTGGTGGTTCGAACCACACTGTTGGCTGCCCTGAATATGGTTTTCCGTGGTTAACCATTTTCACACCCGACAAATCCTGGTGATATACCTTAATTAAGGCCACTGCCATTTCCTTCCCAATCCTAGCCCTTTGCTGCCCCATCGTCGCCATAAGACCTATCTGTGTCGGTGCGATGTAAAGCAACTTATAAAACGAACTAAATAAAAAACGCTGAAGTCCGATTTAAATATAAGCGTTACCCGTGTATTCAGAGTTACTTCAAAGGTTGAGCAGATATTGAATTATCCCATAGAATGGACGACATACGACAAATTTCGAACAGGAACCTATAGCGAAGGACGGAAAAATGTGTCAAGGCAAGCTTAGGGACGTGCTGGGACAAAACTAACAACTTCGCCGTGTGCGCAAATGACTTGTACTTCACACATATTGTCAATTATGCATTTGTTAGAAATATAGAGCTTTCTGAAAAATTGGTCAAATACATTATCCATAGTATTCGTGATATTCCAAGGCTAGCTCTGACTCCGAGTTTTGTCCTAGACTAGACCTTCTTTTTTAATGATTTGTTTTACGTTGCGCCGACACTGATAGGTCTTATGGCGACGTTGGGATAGGAGACGGTTATGAGTGGAAAAGAAACGGCCGTGGCCTTATTTAAGGTACATCCCCAGCATTTGCCTGGTGTGGAAACGGGAAACCGCGGAAAATCATCTTCAGGGTTGCCGACAGTGGGGTTCAATTATACCGTCCTGTGGTCTACTTCTGTTTCTGCACAATACACACTCGTTTAAATAACGCGGTATATTGATTTTGAAGAAATCTATGCTGCTGTGAAATCAGTCTTGCCTAATGTAGGTGTTAAGGGAACCAGTTGAGCAGTGATACCTTCACGAAGAACAATACTCTGCATCTTATTCGGAGATTGTCACAAATTATGTGTTCTGCAGGTTTATTATTTGTTCTGAAGAAGTCCTTAAAGCAACCCTGTATGAGGTGATGGATATAAAGGTAAATGGAAGTGCTGTGAACAACTTGCGATTTGCTGACGACACGTTCTTCTACTCGCAGGATGTTTTAAAGACGTTCAGCTGCTAACTGTTAAGGTCCCAGCAACCAGCGGGGAAAGTGCTTTACACATAAAGATTAAGAAAACTTGCTTCACAATTAGTTCAAAAGAAGTTTCAAGGAAATCTGCTGATAAATGGTGAAATTGTACAAAAAGTCCAGAAATACAGATATTTAGGATCCACTGACTGCTCTGAAGAAATTAAAGTAAGAAATGTACAAGCCGGAACTATATTTAATAAAATGAGAAATGTACTCTGCACCATAGTTTAAGTTTGGCTTTAAGAATCAGACTACTACGATGATAGGACTTTTCAGTACTGTGGAATGGAAGCTTGGACAATGAAACTAGATATGGGCAGCCGATTGGAGGCATATGAGATGTGGATTGGTAAGGCGGGTGGAAGAAGGTGTGGAAAGGAAAACCCTGGCAAGAGCTGACAATCTTCCCAAATATTTTGTGTCCGCAATCGAGACTATTAATGAGCTGTCCGCAATCGACACTGTCCGCAAACAACTTTCCGGGTTTTTCCCCCCTCAGACTCATCGAGGGATTCCACCTCTACCGCCTCAAGTGCGGTGTCCTGGAGCGTGATACTTTGGGTTGGGGATACAACTGGAGAGGATTACCAGTAACCCGTCCAGGTGGCCGCACCTGCTTCGCTGAACAGGGGCCTTGTGTGGAGATGGAAAGACAGGAGGGGATAGACAAGAAAGAGGGAAGGAAGCGGCCGTGGCCTTAAGTTAGGTACCATCCCGGCATTTGCCTGGAGGAGAAGTGGAAAACCACGGAAAACCACATCAAGGATGGATGAGGTGAAAATCGAACCATGGAAACGCTCTCTACTCAGACGACCTCCCAAAGGCTGACTGGACCCCATTCCAGACTTCGTACCACTTTTCAAATTTCATGGCAGAGCCCAGAATCGAACCCGTGCCTCCTGGGATGGCAGCTAATCACACTAACCACTTTCTTACTTATTAATTTTACTCGATTTGCTATCTGTATTTTAATTTTTTAAGTTTAATGTTTAATTTGATATTTTAATACTATAAAATGTAGTTAGTAAAAAAATGAAATGGTGTATGGCTTTTAGTGCCGGGATGTGTCCGAGGACTTCGGCTCGCCAGGTGCAGGTCTTTCGATTTGACTCCCGTAGGAGACCTGCGCGTCGTGACGAGGATGAAATGATGATGAAGAGAGACACACACCCAACCTCTGTGCCAACGGAATTAACCAATGATGGTTAAAGTTCCCGACCCTGCCGGGAATCGAACCCGGGACCCCTGTGAACAAAGGCCAACATGCTAACCATTTAGCTATGGAGCCGGACAATGTAGTTAGTGTGATCATAAACCTGTATTGTTTTATATGAAGATGTATAAACGGCATATCAGCCTCAGTGGCATGTAAATTATCAATAAATTCAAAGAATCGAAATTCAGATTCACAAGACACTTGTTCAGCATTGCAGGTGAAGCCATCTGGGCGAGGAATTAGTCCTCCACCTCAGTTTCATCCTCCGACCCAAAGTCTCACGATCCAGGACACTGCCATTGAGGCGGTAGAGGTGAGTCCGAGCGAAGAACCAACCCCCCTAGATGGTAATCTGATTAAGAAAGAAAGAAACAAAGAACGAAAGAAAGAAATCTCATAATACCACGTATTGTCATGGAAGAATTTAAATCTAGCCTTGGTATTTATCAATATTCTTTTCATGTACTCATCCCGTCCTTCAGACAATCTTGGCCACAGGCACGTGTCTGAAACACCGGGCCTCTTGCATCAATTAGCAACTGCACTTGCATAAACCACATCTCTTTCTTAATATGTGGAGAAGTTGGTGATGAAACTGTTTAAGGTCATCTCGTCGTTAGAGGTCAACTGCTTTTTGCCATAGAGTGAAGTCGAGACAAAAGTTTACTGCACACTCTGAGACCCGCGGTAATAGTGGAATGGCCGCGCGTGTTATTCGCTACGGCTATTGACCCAAGCTCTGTTTGTGGGAGGGGAGTGGATTTGTATCCCACCGTCGGCAGTTCTGAGGATTGTTTTCTTATGTTTCACGTTTTCAGTTCCAGGCAAATATCGGGACAGGTCCTATTCATTGATAACAGGCGACCTCTCCCACCCCTCCACCCGGTTTCACTCACATAATACATTTCGTCTTCATAAGATCCTCAACTCAACTTGGTAAAGGAAAGCATGCCATATAAATTCATCCCACTTTATTTACGACACCGTATAAGGAAACGGGACCAAGAGGGTACACATGCAAACACTCATACGTTGTAATAATAATAATAATAATAATAATAATAATAATAATAATAATAATAATAATAATAATAATAATAATAATAATAATAATAATAATAAACCCCAAAACCACAGTTCCCTGGTTTAGAAATACCAAAGAAGACCTGCAAATGCTACATATCTCAGCTGAAGACGCCCTTAACAGAGATCTCTTCCGCAAGAAAATATTGACGAACAGGCTAAACCGAGACGAGCAGCCGAAGAGAAGACACGGTGCCCCTTGGACAGAGGAGCGTAAGCAGGCCCACTCACAAAGAATGAGGGAAATTTGGGCTCTAAAGAAAGCCAAGTTCAGTGTCAAATGCAACAAGACTTAACGTGGTCCTTGATGGCCCCAGCGAATTATATATAATAATAATAATAATAATAATAATAATAATAATAATAATAATAATAATAATAATAATAATAATAATAATAATAATAATAATAATAATAATAATAATAATAATAATAATAATTGTACCGGGCGGTACACCTCCACTCCGCTAATTTAAAATGTGCGCCAGTTGAAACTCCTCTGCTGGAGGAAGTCTGAACTTTATCTACGCTATTAATTCTCTACTTTCTCAGAAGATGTCACCACGTGGAAAATTTTGAGTTTTTGAACTGTGTCATTTTTGATGTGGTTTTGTTTCGCTTGAAGTAAGAAGTGTGAACTTTCTCTTCTAGAGGACACTACTGAAGATCAACAATAGTGCAACCTAGTGCGGAGTCAAAGAACTATTTTGTTGGAGAAATTTTTATTTCAAATGTTTGTTCTTTGCTAAATTTTTTTCAGACTTTGGTTAAGTTGGCAATATTAACCCCTTCTTTCCCCTTGTTTTAAATCTAGCCTATCCCGAATTTCTTGAATTAATTTTCCACCAATTATGTGTTTCTTCTTAGTATTGTGTAGGGGGTTTATTGATCTACCAATAAAATCATCGCGGGAGGGTGTTTTCATTCCCCTAACGCCTAGAACCTTCTGCAAGAGTATTTAAACTGCTGATTTTAGGGTCTCCGGGCCACTTCTGTTCCATCTTTCAGTGTATAAAGTACATAGCAGGAGGCGGGAAGCGCCTCTTTCCTCGGCAGCGGTCATCAATAAGGTAATGGCCGATTAATAAATTCTTTCTTTGCTAGCTCAGCAGTTTAACTCTCAGGTCGGGTGCGAAGCGTTCCTCCATGTAACCTTTTCCTAAAATGTAACGATCTTTTCTTCTATTCTCTTTTAAGCTGCATATTGGGATAGAGAGTGCTAACCCTCTCGAGCTCCCACTCACATTGTCTTGAGGTGAACTTATTTTCTCAACCTATTCTTCGTTAATGTAAAACAAATTGCTCTTTTCTAAAGTCACCTCGGTAGTATGGGATTAGCCCTTGCATTAGTGGCCTAGAGCCAGATTAGGTTTTTTTAAAAACAAGTGTATTAGGAGTGCAAGATCGCCTCCTCTCAAATTGTTATTTTAGAGGTCATGTAATTGCCCATTTTTATTTAATAGACCTCAGTAGGTTGGGTATTTTACCCCTGTGTCTATGTCCAGTGAGGACAACTTGAAGGTGGAGTTTGGTGTGGCCTGGGAGAGGCTTAAATTTTGAGAGCGAGTGGCTCTTTTGAAAATTGAGTGTTGTATGCCTCGTGGAGGCTTTTCTGTGCAATTTGGAGCAAGGGCTCCTAGGTATGAATGGGGTTTTCTGCCCCTCTGTTAAAACTCGTGTTTGGGGTAAAACTGAACTGATTGCCCAAGCAGTGTAAAATCAGGGCGCGAAGCCCAATTCCTGTAAATATTGTAACTACCCTTTTTGATTTGCTACTTTGTACCTGCCATGCTTGTTATTTCTTTGTTTTGAAAAGAAAATATAACCTTGTTAAATTTTAAATTAATTTTGCTTTCGTAGCTGGAGACCTATTCACACCCGCACCTTCTTTCACCTCTACCTACCACGGAAAACTCCGTAACAAGTGGTAGCAAAGCGTGGTTGAATGGGTCTCAATTTAGCCCCTTTTGACGGCTAAACATTGTTTGTTCCGAACTCTAACTATTTTCCCAGTTGCTGGAATTTTTTCAAAATTGTTCTGTCACCATGCCCGGCCCTCGCGATGTTCTCCATCTTAACTATTTGCGCAAGGAGGAGTTGATCTATGAATTGACTATTAGAAATGTACAGTCTGGAGGCACGGTTGCAGTAGACACAAACAAGCTTAGAGAGTCCCTAGATTTGCCCATTTCCATCCCCAATTTGGGAGAGAAAGAAATTGACGACTCTCTTTCCACGATCACGGAGAATATTACCGGGCTAGCTTCTGTAGTTAGTTTTTTTGATGAAAATGATCCTTCTCCTAATCAAATTAAGCGTGTGCAAGCTAGGCTATATCATTTTTCGAATAGGGTTAACGATCTGTTGTCTCTAAAGTTGAATGACGTTCAGAAGAAGGAAGCTAGTACGCTGCTTGAAAATATGTCGGAATTATCTAGCAAGGTCACTCAATTGTTAACAGGGGAGGTTCCTCCCAAAAGCGATCTACCCACCACAGTGAATGCAGGTAGTGAGGAAGCGCCTCCCAAGGGAGAAGTTAATAGGATAACCGTTGCTGCTCAAACTATCCCTGCCCCATTGGACAACGAATCTGAACGTCGTGCATCATTGAGTAACATCCGTTCTGAATTAACTTCCTTGCCATTGAAACCTTTACCTACTATGCCACCCGGGTTTAGCAGCTTGCCTCATCCATTGGCAATGTTGCTCAGAGGTATCTCTAAGTTTTCCGTTAATACCACCAGTGATGTAATTTCTTTTTTAAGATTTCTAGTTGAATTTCAGGATCATGCCCTTGTGTTTTCTCTTTCTCCATGTCAAATTTTGCAAATTATCTATCCGTATGCTATTGGTATTCTCTCAGATAAAATCGTAAGAGCCATTGCCGAGCAATCATCAATTGAGGATTTCCATGCCCATTTGCTAGCTAACTTCATCCCGGCTAGGGCCAGGTCCTCCCTTATTCAGAAGTACTATTACCGTGTACAACGCCTGGATGAAAACTTGGCTGATTTCATACAGGACATTAAGTTTTATACTAGGGTGTTTGCTCTTCATTTCCCTGAGGATCAGATTGTACAAGCTATTGTGGAAGGGATTTCACCACCCTACAGGTCATATTTGTGTTTCGCGGCGTGCCCGCAAACTTTCTCTGAACTTGAAGCATTGGCCGTCTCAGCGGAAGAAGTTAGATACGCCGATTCTTTGCGTGTCGCGAAAGAACCCCCGCCTTCCTTTAGTAATACTCGGCCTCCACCTCGCCGACCAGTCAATCCCCGTAAATGTTATGCTTGCGGGTCGCCTGACCATCTGCGCAACAAGTGTCCACTGATCAAGTCAAGTGGGACAAGGAATGGAGCCGGGTCATCACAAGGCTGTTTTAAATGTGGGGCTTTCTCACATATCGCCAAGAATTGTCCCAATTCGAATAGCACCCCCTCCTGCTCAACTTCTGGTGCAAATTCCACCTATGCCAATAATAAAAAGTGCCTAGTGGCTTCGGCTGAGTCGACTAATCCATCTTCCCGAGACTCAGCCCCGGGTAAACAGGTTGTAAATTCAGGGAACGAGCAATTTTCAAATTCATCTTTTGAAGGTCCCAAAGAGTGTCTTAGGATTGCGGCGGATTCCCCCGCACCGGTCCCCTTTCTCAAAATTGAGTTAAATAACGAGCCTATAACAGCTCTCTTAGATTCAGGTAGTGTTTGTTCTATTATTTCGGCTGATTGGTATTCAAAATTGAAATCTGTTTGTAAGCTTCCTAACTATTGTTTGTCGGCGATCCAATACGTTTCGGCTAATTCCTCTCCATTAGAAATTCTCGGTTCCTTATATGTCAAAATTCGAATTTTTCAATTCACATGGAAAGTTAAATTGTTTGTGGCCAAGCATTTGTCTTGCCCCATTATATTGGGAGCGGACTTTATTTCTCACACTGGTCTTGTGCTCGATCTTCAGAGTAGGTCTTGCACTTTCAAATTTGCCTCTAATTGTAATATCCCTCTATTACAGTGTAATTCTGCATCATGTTCTTCTATTTCGCCTACCCAGGATGAGATGTTGTTAGACCTTAGACATCTACCTGAGGAGCAGGCTGATAGTATTCGCAAATTGTGTCAGTCGTTTCCCGAGGTGTTCTCTGATACTCTTGGTGTTACTGATCTTATTGAATACAAAATTGAGGTCACGGATTCGATTCCTGTCCGTTTTCCACCTTATAGGCTATCTCCACCTAAAATGAAGGCTCTAAAAGAAATCATCGATCAGATGTTGAAGGACGGTATTATTAGGCTCTCTAAGTCAGCGTATTCTTCGCCTATTTTTTTAGTCCCGAAACCCCAAGGAGGCTTCAGGCCTGTCATTGATTACAGGGCTCTCAATCGGAAGGTGGTGTTGCAATCTGTGCCCCTTCCCGACCTTCATTCTTGTTTTTCATGGTTTCGTAAGGCTAAGTTCTTTACTATCTTGGACTTGAATCAGGCCTATAATCAAATTCCCCTTGCCGAAGAGTCTAAACATCTTACAGCGTTTGCCACGGACTGGAATTTATTCGAATACAACCGCGTGCCTTTCGGGCTCCCCACGGGAGCAGCTGTACTCACTAGGCTACTAGATAGGGTCTTCTCCGACATCAAATTTGAGTACTTATATCACTACTTGGACGATGTCGTCGTATTTTCAGAGACTTTTGAAGAACATCTAAATCATCTGCGAGAAGTTCTCGATCGCCTTCGTAAGGCTGGGTTAACTGTTAAGTTGTCCAAGGTTGCCTTTGCTAAGCCCTCTATGTCTTTCCTAGGGCATATTGTATCACCGGATGGTGTAGCAGTCGATCATTCTAGAACACAGGCCATCCGTGATTTTAAACCTCCTAAGGACATTATAGGTATCGCCAGGTTCATTGGTATGGTGAATTTCTTCAGGAAGTTTATTCCTAACTTCGCTAATAGAGCGGCGCCCTTAAACCTTCTTCGTAGGAAAGGCATCAAATTCGAGTGGGGACCTTCTCAACAAGCCGCTTTTGAAGACCTTAAATTAGCTCTTTGTAATGCCCCTGTACATGCTATGCCTGATTTCTCGAAGAAATTCATTGTCCAAACCAACGCATCGTCGTCAGCGGTAGCTGCAGTCCTTCTTCAAGAGACTGAACTAGGGAGGAGCCCCATCGCCTATGCGTCTAGGATATTGTCGGCTCAAGAAGCCAAATATTCCATCTATGAGCTCGAAGGTTTGGCAGTCTTATTCGCCTTAGAGAAGTTCCGTCTCTATCTGGAACATGTCAAATTCGACCTGGAGACAGATAATCAAGCCTTAAGCTGGGTCTTAGGTAGGCCGCGTCGTACTGGTCGTATAGCCCGCTGGGCCATCCGTATTTCTGCCTTCCAGTTTGATGTTAGACATATCAGAGGTACCGAAAATGTTGTTGCTGATGGACTCAGCCGTATGTTTTCTAACGACGTCGAGACCCACGAACCGGTCGACAGTTCATCACCTTCCGAGTCCATACTATCTAAGGTTAATGCCATCCTAACAGATGCTCCCATGCTCTTTAGGGATATCGAGAAATACCAACGTGAAGATCCGACGCTGGCTCCGATAATGGAAACCCTTTCTTCTGGGGAACATGTTGTCCCTTATGTTCTGAGGAATGGTGTTCTATGTTGCCCTTCGAGGCATGATAAGATGATGAAAGTTGTTGTTCCAGCGGTTCTTGTACCTATGATCTTCAAGTATTATCATGAGACCCCATTAGGAGGGCATCTTGGTATCTTTAAAACTCGTGAAAAGATTCGTGAAATGTTCATCTGGAAAGGTATGGACGGTGAAATCCGTGAACTAGTAAAGGCTTGTAAATCCTGTTTGCTTAGTAAACCGACCATGTCCACCAAGGTAGGCCTCTTGTCTTCTCAGCAAGCGTCGCGCCCCATGGAACGCCTGTATATTGATTATGTAGGACCATTCCCCCAGTCAAAGGGTAATGCCAACAAGTTCATCCTTGTGTGTGTAGATGGTTTTACCAGATTTTCTTGGTTATTTCCGACTAAGCTGGCTACCGCTCAGTCTACCATTACTTGCTTAAATTCTATTTTTGCTTCTTTTGGTCCGTGCCAATATATTGTATCTGATAATGCTAAGGCTTTTACATCTAACTTATTTCGTAAATTCTGTTTTGACTTATCCATCTCTCATGTAACTACTTCTGCTTATTACCCTCAACCATCTCTGGCTGAACGGGTTAATCGTAATCTCAGGTCCGCACTTATTGCCTATCATCATGAAGATCATTCCAGGTGGGACACGTCCCTGCATTGGTTAGCTTTTGCTTTGAATTCGGCGGTTCATGAATCTCATAAGTTCACTCCAGCTTCCTTGATGTTCAAGTTTGTTCCCAACACGCCGCTCTCTAACCTTTGGTCTCTGAGTGACATTCTACCCGAGACAATAGATCCGGATAATATTAAAGATCTTTGGAAGAAGGCTAAAGCCAATCTTAAGGTATCTCATGAAAAGGTTAGGGAAAAGTATGATCGTGGACGGAGGCCCACCACTTTGAAGGTAGGTGACCAGGTGATGGTCAAGAATTTTGTTCCCGCGGGCAAGCTTGCCCCCAGATTTCATGGGCCATGCATCATTCTCGATTTTCTTACGCCGGTTACATTGTTAGTAAGCAATCCAGCCACCGAGAGGATATTTAGGGTTCACCTGTCCCAGGTGAAACCGGTGTAAATTTTGTGTCAACTCGCTTCATATAATTTGATAGGAATATGAAGGTTACATTTTTTTTTTTGAGTTCCACTCTTAAGGCATTCTGCTCCTTCTATTTTATTTTATATGTAAGCATTTCTGTGAAACCTCCCCCGATTTGTTAAACTGCCATCCTGTCCTTACCACGGCCATTACCACGCTCCCGTCTCCTGCTCCACTACACACAGTGGCTGACTTAGATGAAATGCCTTGGATATCTGCACGCCGCTGGTCCCTCAATCTCTCTACATCCCTGTGCCCTCAAAAGAAACATGATGGTCCAACAATATTCTGCCGCCTAGCTTTAATGTTTCAGTGCCCCCGCAGCCGCGCGGCGCTGTGCCGCGACTGGGTTCGAGGACGGGCCCCCTCGGCCCCAGCGAGGACGACATATGCACGGCGAGCCGGAGCTCTCCTCCCGGCCAAGGCTGATGTGCGGCGCACGACCTGCTACTAGCCCGCAGCCTGTATTCCTTCACCGCGGGCGCGGCGTGTTTCAACACCACTGCTCCCCTCATAGTGCGGGCGAGCGGTATCTCAGGGTACTTGAGGGGTCCGAGCGGCCTCCTTTGGACGCAAGCTGCAACGGCCGGTCTGGCCATCCAACTTCATCAACCTCAACTACATGAACAGTTACTATAAGCAATGACTACACTCGGGAATTCAACAGCAATATTTGGTGGACATTGCAAAATTGTTCATCACTTTTAAGTATTAAAAGTTTATCCTCAGAATTCTACTTCTACAAACTTAAAAACTATTCTTCATCTGCAACAACAAATTTGAAACTAAATCAAACCAAATTAAGAAAATCTTATAAATTTTTTTGGCAATTAATCTCCATATCTACATCAAAACTTGGACCTTGTTTTCAAACAATTTCATGTGTCACCCCGGGAGGAACTTTTGGGGGGGGGGGGAGGTCTGTACCGGGCGGTACACCTCCACTCCGCTAATTTAAAATGTGCGCCAGTTGAAACTCCTCTGCTGGAGGAAGTCTGAACTTTATCTACGCTATTAATTCTCTACTTTCTCAGAAGATGTCACCACGTGGAAAATTGTGAGTTTTTGAACTGTGCCATTTTTGATGTGGTTTTGTTTCGCTTGAAGTAAGAAGTGTGAACTTTCTCTTCTAGAGGACACTACTGATCAACAATAGTGCAACCTAGTGCGGAGTCAAAGAACTATTTTGTTGGAGAAATTTTTATTTCAAATGTTTGTTCTTTGCTAAATTTTTTTCAGTCTTTGGTTAAGTTGGCAATATTAACCCCTTCTTTCCCCTTGTTTTAAATCTAGCCTATCCCGAATTTCTTGAATTAATTTTCCACCAATTATGTGTTTCTTCTTAGTATTGTGTAGGGGGTTTATTGATCTACCAATAAAATCACCTTGGGAGGGTATTTTCATTCCCCTAACGCCTAGAACCTTCTGCGAGAGTATTTAAACTGCTGATTTTAGGGTCTCCGGGCCACTTCTGTTCCATCTTTCAGTGTATAAAGTACATAGCAGGAGGCGGGAAGCGCCTCTTTCCTCGGCAGCGGTCATCAATAAGGTAATGGCCGATTAATAAATTCTTTCTTTGCTAGCTCAGCAGTTTAACTCTCAGGGCGGGTGCGAAGCGTTCCTCCATGTAACCTTTTCCTAAAATGTAACGATCTTTTCTTCTATTCTCTTTTAAGCTGCATATTGGGATAGAGAGTGCTAACCCTCTCGAGCTCCCACTCACATTGTCTTGAGGTGAACTTATTTTCTCAACCTATTCTTCGTTAATGTAAAACAAATTGCTCTTTTCTAAAGTCACCTCGGTAGTATGGGATTAGCCCTTGCATTAGTGGCCTAGAGCCAGATTAGGTTTTTTTAAAAACAAGTGTATTAAGAGTGCAAGATCGCCTCCTCTCAAATTGTTATTTTAGAGGTCATGTAATTGCCCATTTTTATTTAATAGACCTCAGTAGGTTGGGTATTTTACCCCTGTGTCTATGTCCAGTGAGGACAACTTGAAGGTGGAGTTTGGTGTGGCCTGGGAGAGGCTTAAATTTTGAGAGCGAGTGGCTCTTTTGAAAATTGAGTGTTGTATGCCTCGTGGAGGCTTTTCTGTGTAATTTGGAGCAAGGGCTCCTATGTATGAATGGGGTTTTCTGCCCCTCTGTTAAAACTCGTGTTTGGGGTAAAACTGAGCTGATTGCCCAAGCAGTGTAAAATCAGGGCGCGAAGCCCAATTCCTGTAAATATTGTAACTACCCTTTTTGATTTGCTACTTTGTACCTGCCATGCTTGTTATTTCTTTGTTTTGAAAAGAAAATATAACCTTGTTAAATTTTAAATTAATTTTGCTTTCGTAGCTGGAGACCTATTCACACCCGCACCTTCTTTCACCTCTACCTACCACGGAAAACTCCGTAACAATAATAATAATAATAATAATAATAATAATAATAATAATAATAATAATAATAATAATAATAATAATAATAATAATGGCCGCTTTTGTGGTATGGTAGTTGGAGTGATAAGCTGCCACCCCAGGATGACCCGCGTTCGATTCACGGCTCTTCCACGAAATGTTCGAAAATAGGTAGTAAGGACGGAACGGGGTTGACTCAGCCTCGGGTGGTCAATTGAGTGGAGAGGATTCGATTCCCACCTCGGCCATCCTCGAAGTGGTTTTAAGCGGTTTTTCACATCTCCCCCAGGCAAATGCTGTGGTGGTACCTGACTTAAGGCCACGGGCGCTTCCTTCCCTTTTCCATGCCTGTCCCTTCCAATCTCACCATCACCCACAAGGCCCTGTTCAGAATAGCATCTGAGGCCGCCTGGGTGAGATACTGGTCCTCCTCCCAGTGGTGTCCCCCGACCAAATACCTCACACTCCAGGACACTGCCCTTGAGGTGGTGGAGGTGAGATCCCTCGCTGAGTCTAGGAGAAAAACCAAAATTGGATGGTAAACTGACTTATTAGTAATAATAATTGAATATCTTACTTCTTAGATTTTCGAACTGGAGCGGAACACCAAGATCGACAGCAGAAAACCTTGTCTGAGTTACCTGTGTAACAGAATGTATTGTCTAATTTAAACCTATGGAGTCAGTTCATAACAGACATTATGTTTGCAAAGACTGTTCTTCAAATTCCCATTCACTGTATAACTATATTATATAATAATACAATCCTTTTCTTATTATTGTTAATATTTTACGCCAGAAAAGGTAGGTCTCTAAAGGGCTGTGATTGCCAAGAAGTAACTTGGTCTCAACCTCCCCCCACACATTTGGTCTGTGACAATCCTAGAGCCATACCCAACTCCAGATATCGAAGACTCATTAGTAAATATTTAGAATTGATGTCCTTTCAGGTCTATAGAGGAAGCTGTAATTCCTTGACTAGGTAATTCTCTGATAAAACTCTTATACTATAGGCTATAGGGAGGAGCTTCGGGGTTTCCTGGACGTCAAATATAATATCACATTTACTACTCAGAACTGAACACATATATCAATAGAATCTATGAGTTATTGACATCCTGTTTGTAATCTAAAACGCTATTGATGTGGTAATCAGCCACGTTGGGAGCGTATTGATAAAATTGCTGTGTAGATTTTTATCAAATAAAACCAATTCTGAAACAGAGCAATGCATACCGTACTGTACTTACTGAACACCATAAATAGCTTGTCAATCAACTCTACTAAACACCTCTGAGCCATATTATACAACGGAATGATTTTCATGCCTTCTTCTTCGACAGAAAGCCATTTTAATTTTGACTACCTGTACCAATTACTTACTATGGACATTTTTTATTAACAAATATGTTGGGAGATGCCCCTGTGGCAGTGATCGTTTACAATACTATGACAAAAAAGTAAAATTAAATATAAATAAACCAAAAATAAAGCAAACCCCATGGCACTACAGCCCTTGCAGGCCTTGGCCTACCAAGCGACCGCTGTTCAGTCCGAAGGCCTGCAGATTTTGAGGTGTCGTGTGGACAGCACGACGAATCCTCTCGGCCGTTATTTTTGGTCTTCTAGATCGGGGACGCTATCTCACCATCAGATAGCTCCTCAATTCTAATCGCGTAGGCTGAGTGGACCTCGAACCAGCCCTCAGGTCCAGGTAAAAATCCCTGACCTGGCCGGGAATAGAACCCGGAGCCTCCGGGTAAGAAGTAGGCACGCTACCCCTACACCACGGGGCCGGCAAATTAAATATAAAAACCACAAATATACAACCAATTATTGGAAGATATCGAAACAAAAAATTCACAACGCAGAAGAATAAAAAGGAAGTACGTAAAACAAGAAACAAAAATCCTGACAATTAAAAATGACATGTTAGGTGAGTAACATAATTAAAAGCAATCTCAAATAATAGTACATTATGCAACAAGCCTATAATGGCAATAATTAAGACACGAATATGTTTATAAAACGAGCGAAGCGAGTTTTATAATTTCCATAGGAGTGTCTTCATTACCATTATAGGCAAGTTGATAGGCAAGTTGAAAGGCAAGTTGCATACGACTGTTTATGTTCTATGATTATTATAACTCTATTTTTTTAAGTATTCATGAATTTCTGTTGAGAAGTCGCTTGACAGTTGAGTTTACTGAACTGAGCGCAGAGCGTGAGTGGATCAGAGACCTTGACAATGTCGTATGTTTTCAAAGCTTTGATAGAAGTTTATGATAACCTAGCTGTATTTAAAATACAAATTGTTGATTGTACAGTAGGTGAAGTGAATTTGCGGGCATGTGCCGTGTGGTTGTGGAATATTGGAAGTAGAAGGTGCATTGATGTTAATATATGTGTTCGACGTGTTTGATTTTGGAAACAAGTGCGAAGCTAGTGCGTTGAGCGCAGGCGCGATGCCATCCTTACCTAGTTGGTCAAACAGTTGTATCATAATGAAAATTCGAACTCTGATTGGTGTTGAATCTGTATCATAATGAAACTTGAACTATAATGAGCTTCATTAAGATTCATTTTTCTGGCATTTAATGTTTATATTTCGGCGTCGTCAAGGATAAAAATTATTACAAAATTTGCAGAAAATAACTTAAAGTATTCGGGTTCCCTTTTTCTTCTTAAGACGCCGTCTCCGAGCGGAGGTTGGCGATCCACATAACTGCATGCGGGAGATGGTAGGTTCGAGCCCCACTATCGGCAGCCCTGAAGATGGTTTTCCGTGGTTTCCCATTTTCACACCAGGCAAATGCTGGGGCTGTACCTTAATTAAGGCCACGGCCGCTTCCTTCCAACTCCTAGGCCTTTCCTATCCCATCGTCGCCATACGACCTATCTGTGTCGGTGCGACTTAAAGCCCCTAGCAAAAAAATAAAAAATATCCACGTAACTAGCTCTGATCTTGACAGCGCAGAATGGAATGCCATTTCTGAAGTACAGCAGTGCCATCTTCGAAGGTCTTTCAGCCATGAATTTCTTCTTCTCCCAACAGATGTCTTCCCCTATATCTTCCCTTCGATAATAAGCTGTAATAACTGATACCTCTCACCTCTCATGATATGTCCTAGATATTGCGTTTTCCTCTGTTTTATGGTGAGCAGTAGTTCTTTTTGCTTTTTCATCCGACGAAGGACCTCGGCATTTGAGATTTTCATTACCCAGGATATCCGCAAGAGACGGCGATACAGGAACATTTCGAAGGCATCAATATGTTTTTCTATGATTGGATCCAGAGTCCAGCTTTCACATCCATATAGGAGAACATCGGGTTCCCTTATATATGGCATAAAATAATTACAAAACAGTTACTTAAAATGCTATCGAAACTAACAAAATATTCCATGCTATGTCTAAAATGTTATTAAATTTCCTTTGCGAAAATCAAATGATCATGAATACGTCCTTCAATAAATTGTGTGACAACACCTCAGTTGACCAAGATAGTGAAATGCCGAAAGCTGCAGTATCTGAGACATATCATGCGCAACACAGATAGACACAACCTACTCCAAAATATACTCCAGGAGAAAATCAACAGCAAAAGAGGTCCTGGAAGAAGACGAATATCTTGGCTTGACAATCTTAGAGGCTGGTGCAATATGTCATGAGCTGAACTGTTCCGCGCTGCCACAAACGAGACGAAAATAGCCATCATGATCGCCAACATCCGAAACGGATACGCACCAAGAGAAGAAGAAGACGCTACGTTACCTAGCAACGGTGCAGGCTGTGTTCTGAAGTATTAATGGATGACCCCCAGCTTTGGTGAATGTTACCATAGCACAAAGAAAACAGAAATTACAAACAAAAAACCTTGTCACCTTCGAAGCTCTTTTCATTGGCTTGAATACACTTTTGGCCGGCCCCGTGGTATAGGGGTAGCGTCACTGCCTCTTACCCGGAGGTCCCGGGTTCGATTCGCGGCCAGGTCAGGGATTTTTACCTGGACTGAGGGCTGGCTCGAGGTCCACTCAGTGTACGTGATTAGAATTGAGCAGCTATCTGGCAGTGAGATAGCGGCCCTGGTCTCGAAAGCCAGGAATAACGGCCGAGAGGATTCGTCGTGCTGATCACACGACAACTCGTAATCTGCAGGCCTTGAGACTGAGCAGCGGCCGCTTGGTAAGCCAAGGCCCTTCAAGGGCTGTAGTGACATGGAGGGGGGAATACACTTTTGGGAACGTGTATATAGCTGAATGGCAGCAAGGACGTCTTTTGGAATCGATCGGAGCACTAATGCCATACGTCTTTTTACGTCCAGTATGACAGTACAGTGGATATTCCATGTTGGCGGGCGTTGTCATGGAGGAGACGCCACATTCTAGTTCTGTACAGCACGCCGTAAGCGTAGCAGCAAGCATTTCAGAACGTTCCCGCAGAATGCGGCGTTGACAGGTCGACCCTGAGATACAAATTCCTGTTGGATCATGCCATTGTTGTAGATGAAGGCCATCATTCATGATTCTGGACTTTTCAGGGCGACACTTTTGGGGAAGTAGGAAACCCGATGAACACCATGCCACTGATTGTCACTTGTTCTCCGGATCGAACTGGTACCACCAACTCTCATCGCCTGTGATGATGGTTTTGAGCAAAGATATATCACGGTTACACGTTTCAGTGAAATCTCCAGCAATTTTAATCCGTGTTGCCTTCTGCTCGCCAATCAATGTGCGCTGCACAAATGAAGTACAGATCTTTCACTTACCCAATTTGTTGCGAATGATAGTGTTCACTCTCTCCTTGTTAATCCCTACTTCTTCTGATAACCTTCTCATGGACAGTTGTGCCAGTATCTGTCGCACTTTCTCGATGTTTTCTGCACTTCTGCTTGTTGACGTGCGGTTCAGACGTGGCGGATCATCAAGTGTTTCCTCTCCATTAGAAAAACATTTGAACCAGTCGTAAAGGCATTTTCTCCCTACGGCTTCTGTTTCATACACTTGCGACAATATCGCACGCGTCTTCCTTGCCATTTTCCAGACTTGAAAAAACCTTGGTATTTATGCGTTGCTCCTTTGCAGCATGACACGAATCTTCACAAGCACTACGTTGGACTGGCCGCAGCGAAGTAACCTGCTTCATCTCCGTGTGTTCAACGCTACGAGGCGCTTCTCGAGATCTCTCTTTTCACATGCGCATGCACGCAGTGTTACTACACGTTCCCATTGATATGTCGGTGCATTCACAGCACTTTTTAGACACACCTTGTACTTAGAAGACAATCACATATAAATTCAACCCCCCTCCCATTGCACTACAGCCCTTGAAGGGCCTTGGCCTACCAAGCGACCGCTGCTCAGCCCGAAGGCCTGCAGATTACGAGGTGTCGTGTGGCCAGCACGACGAATCCTCTCGGCCGTTATTCATGGCTTTCTAAACCAGGGTCGCTATCTCACCGTCAGACAGCTCTTCAATTCTAATCACGTAGGCTGAGTGGACCTCGAACCAGCCCTCCGGTCCAGGTAAAATTCCCCGACATGGCCGGGAATCGAACCCGGGGCCTCCGAGTAAGACGCAAGCACGCTACCCCTACAACTCGGGGCTGACATATAAATTCACACAGAACTTAAATAACTCCAGTGCCTTAAGAGTAAGATTAGTAGTCGAATTAACGGTACAGTGAGTGGTGGTGGTGGTGATTATTGTTTCAAGAGGAAGTACCATTCGACAGCTATCTCTATTAACACTAATCAGAGGAACAATAATAATGCTAATATTATTTGCTTTACGTCCCACTAACTACTTTTACGGTTTTCGGAGACGCCCAGGTGCCGGAACTTAGTCCAACAGGAGTTCTTTTACGTGCCAGTAAATCTACCGACACGATGGTGACGTATTTGAGCACCTTCAAATACTACCGGACTGAGCCAGGATCGAACCTGCCAAGTTGGAGTCAGAAGGCTAGCGCCTCAACCGTCTGAGCCACTCAGCCCGGCATCAGAGGGAACAATTGGATGTTTCTGACACTTCGAAAAATGAAGACATCGGCCAAAGAAAGTTAATGGCCATACAGGGTAAAAGACGAAAGACTCCCGAGACCTCGAATTCTCTAATACCGGATAAAGGACAACTGTAAAAGCAATGTCAGGACTCAGTTTAAGACCCCGTGGTTACAAACCACTCTCCAAAGTTAAGAGCGGCTGTGGCCCCTTTTAGTCGCATTTTACGGCAGATGGTTGATACTGTGGGTGTTATTCTACCATCCCAACCCACATGGGCTGCGGTACAATGATTTCTTACTACTTTAACATTGCAAATCACAAACACATTCACTGTTCTTCATTCGTCACTGTTCTTACACGTTGCTTAAAGCGCGGGTATGATCTGTGTGTGTGTACTTGGCCATATTTTACGGCCGAGTGCTCTTCCTGATATCAAACTTATGTGGAAGGATATACTTACTATAGTGTGTTTCTGTGGTGACTGGCGATGTGTGTATATCTTTTAGGTCACTGGAGGTTACGCGGTTAGAGAAAAATCTAAAAAAGCTAGGTAAGATGAGGTGTGAGGTAGTTCTCCATTGCTTTTCTCACTGGGACAATACGACTGACGCCTTTCATAAGCACCTTTTTTTTTTTCTTTTTTTGCTAGTTGCTTTACGTAGCACCGACACAGATAGGTCTTATGGCGACTATGGGACAGGCAAGGGCTAGGAGTGGGAAGGAAGCGGCCGTGGCCTTAATTGAGGTACAGCCCCAGCATTTGCCTGGTATGAAAATGGGAAACCACCGAAAACCATCTTCAGGGCTGCCGATAGTGGGGTTCGAACCTACTATCTCCCCAATACTGGATACTGGCCGCACTTAAGCGACTGCAGCTATCGAGCTCGGTTCCTAGGCACCAGACGCACTGAATGTCACTACTCAGCACCACATGTACCTCGTCCATTTTGTCACAGCCATGGATGACTTTACTCTGATAGATGTAAAAAAACACTGCATCCATCTGTAAATATCAATAGGTATATGAATAGGTGTGTGTTAACCCTCAGATATTGACGTGGAGTTTCACAAACACCTGCAGATGATGGGTCATTCGCTCCCTTTCAGACTTTTGAATTTGCATCCTTCTTCTTCCTAGTACCTTCCTTTTTCACCGGCTTAAAGCAACCACACAGCAGGTAATTATTGAGTAATAATGAGGAACCGAAATAATGATGTCTGAAATAGAGTAGGAGTCTCTCAGACTCCACGTCAGTACGTGTCAGTTTTTTAAACAAGTATTATAAAATTAATATATTCCGTAAAATTTTATTTATAATACCCTATAATGTAGTAATCTGGTATTTATTCATTTATACACGGTCTAGTTTCAATTTTATGAGGAAAATGTGAAAATATTAAAGGAAATTAGGTCGTCATTGGTGCTTTCACGGCCCGTACTTATAGACATGATACAGGCTGTGTCATGAAAATAAGGTGAAATTCTTTACGTTTCGCAGAGAACTATGTCCTGCGTCATCAGAATAAAATCTCGACTGTCCTCGAGAAAGCTTTCTTCACCTTATTTTCTTGACACGGCATAAGCCCAAAAGCCTTTATCATGTCTAGAAATTAGGTCATTAAAAGTATGTCATTAACGTAAATAAATGAAAACTGGATTAAAGCCACTATATTTATTTAATGGAGCCGAGCTTTCAGCCAAATTGCATTGGCCTTCATCAGGGCATGTTAAGTTCTGCTTCCGACAGTGAGCAAAGAAATTCTAAGAAACGTGGATGTCATGACCGTACTATCCACGGCCTATCGCCCTCACTGGAGTGCTGTGATTCACCGCCCTCTGTCGATGGTTTCGTGACTGCGTCTCGCTGTTCCATGGTGGTGTTATGCTTGTATTTCTGCAGTACAGGACTCCATGTATTCGATAACTTGAAGCCGTCTTCCCTATTGATGTTATTTGGGCGCAGCTCCATCTCTATGGCTTCTCTTACCAGTCGAGCTTAGAAGTCTTTTACAGGCGCGATGACCTTCGCCTGGTCAAAGAGGATTTCATAGTCTATACTGTAGAAATGTTCATGTTTATTACAAGTCAGAAAGCACGTCACGCCTAATCATAAACTAAATCATTTCCTAAAACGCATGATAAACCCACTGATAATACTTTGCTCATGAAAACTTACACGAACAGTCGATAATTTGTAATTTATTTCAGGGAGCCTCTCAGACGCGACGTCAGTAATAATGTAATTCAGTTCTCACCTCATCAGCTGAGGGTTTAAATTTACTGAGCGAGTTGGCCGTACGGTTTTGGGATGCGCAGCTGTCAGCATGCATTCGGTAGGTAGTGGGCTCGAACCCCACTGTCGGTAGCCATGAATATGGTTTTCCGTGGCTTCCCAATTTCACACCAGGCAAATGCTGTGGCTGTACCTTAATTAAGGCCACGGCCACTTCATTCCCACTCCTAGGCTTTCCCTATCCTTTTTCTGCCATAAGAGCTATATGTATCGGTACGACAAAAAAACAATTTAAAAATATAAACGCAAACACCCAGTCCCCGAGCTAGAGGAGACGCGGCTAACAACCTGGTACCTTTTAAGCGAAGGTTGTTTAATCTTGGGCTGGTGACCATGGGGCCCTTAGCTGAGTCCTGACATTGTGAAGGTCGTGACGGTGATAATTCAGCCAAATAGCTGTACTGTTGATAAGCTTACAACCAAAAGTCTGGAAGCAGAGGCCACCACTATGTTGACATGTGCTCAGATGGTCCATTTAAAGTCAGGCAATGGTATCGGATGTCTTCTAAAACGTCATAAGTGTTTTCTTTGTTCACGTTTTTTCCGCATAAATGTTATTATTTCTTTATCCTTCTACTAATTTCCAAATAGTCTTCCATTTTCTGCCAGATCACTTCCGAAATATTTGAAGTGTTATGTTATTTCATGTTCCTTGTCTCCAATTTTGATAACTCGTTTTCATTATTTACTTCCTGTAGTCATCACCGTTGTCTTGCTCTTCTTCACGTTCATCCTCAATCCCATTGTTCAATCCTAGTTTTTGTACTCTCAACAGGAACGAACGTGGAAGACCAAGACTGCGACGGCTGGACTCAGTGAAGAACAGCATAGGACCAATGGAATCTTGACTCAAACACGTTGTTGGATGAGGAGTGGTGGAGCAACAGGGCAGGGTGAAATAAAAAGGAACCATTTTTGCCCCCACCCGGTGTCAGCTGGAAAAGGGCAGAAGATGATGATGAATACGAAGGACACAAGGTTAGATTTCCGGAGTCACTGTCCAAAATTTCACTGAAATATTTCCTCAACAGCCACAGAAAGTGATCTTTGACATTACGAGGGAGATGTTTACGGAATTTCAAAACGAGTAACATAACCTTATCACTTTAGTAGCTGTTGAGTACAATATTTTATTTCATACTAAGATGAATTTTGTTACTTTCATTGACCTGCCTTAGTCTCATCCTTAGCTTTGACAATATGAAAGTGACTGAGGTATGAGCGATACTAGTAATACAATTCCTTAAGCAGCCAGACCCTGTTATGAATGGTGTGAAAATATCGCTCATAGGGTCGGTTGGTGCATGCATTTCAGTGAGCTTGGCAGAGTGAGATGTAATAGCAACTTCTGGCCCGGTGAGGAAAGCAACGGGAAACTATCTCACTCCTCATTTTCCTAGCATGCCTCTTAAGTGACGCCTAGGCTATCATTGCAGCTGCTGGAGGAGCTGTGGAGGATCAAACCAGCCTTCGGGCTGAATATCAAACATACACAGATGAGCTTACTTATTTTAAATTAAATGTACTTACTTATAAACAATTTTGTTTCGTCACCAACCAAATCGTCCATGTTTGATCCATGAATTGACGATTCCTTGTTTTGTTGTTTGCGTCTTGCTAAGAAAGGTATAAGAGGTGTGTACATGGGGTTATGTTGTAATAAAACATAAAAATGTTATTTTAAGCAGCGAACAGTCCACTAAGCTACCAGATTCGTAACCGTGGTTCTCTGGTCCTCGATTAATGAAGGTAATGCAAACTTTATGATATATGCAATATTTATCTGCTGGAAATGGATTAACCTATACATTAGTCTGTATTGTGATGCCGGTAGATTACTTAAGCTGGGAATGCAGAGACCTCATTCTTTGTGTAAATGAGCACTAGAAGCACGCTGCTGCAATCAGGCGGAGAAATAATTCAAGGAAGTTCATTTTGGTCTCCTTGATTTATGATTTCTCATGTTAAAGGAAGCTCAACTGGACAGCGTTCCAGTTTTCAAATACTTGGGTAGCGTTATATCAAATGACAACCTAGCAAAACATGAGGTGAACAATCGAATCAATAAGGCAACACAATTTTACCACCAGGTAAGACACCTGCTGTGGGATGAGCAAATACCCATGAAAACAAAAATGACATTGTACAAGTCCTATTATACACCAATTCTTTCATACAGTCTCGAAACCACAACACTGACCAATAGAGATAATTCCAAACTTCAGGCAGCTGAAATGAAATTCCTACGCACTATGATCCAGAAAACCAGGAAAGACAAGATTAGGAATGAGAAAATTAGAGAAGAAATAAGAATAGATGATTCTCTCCTGAATAAGATTCAGATATCAAGACTGAAGTGGTTTGGTCACATGAAGAGGATGCCAATAAACAGAACTGCAAGGTAGGAATTTGACAGAAAGGTAGAAGGAAGACGACCCGTGGGAAGGCCACGAAGAAAATGGATAGATTTATTTAAGAGAGATGTACTGCTGAGAGGTCATGATTGGGACAAGTTGGTGGAGGAAGAATGGTACAAGGACAGGATGAGATGGAGGAGGCTCATATACCACACCCGGGAAACTGGAGATGGTTTAGGATGATGATGATGTATTATAATTATTACTATTATTGTAACTATTATTATTGTTTGATTCAATTTTATAATCGGATTTCGCTATGTATGAGCTAATTATCGCTTGCCTTATGGTATTTAATTTATTAAGTATATATATGTGTGTGTATGTTAGCACTAAAATAATGTAAAATGAGAATTATTGCCTAATATCAGATATGGATATATATTTTGTGATACTACCTTTCTAAACATTGCAATACATGGCAAAATACTGCCACCGTAACTGTCGAGTCATCGCTCTGTCATTGTATGCATTTAGCGATGAGCTCATATTTAAGGAACACCTAGATCGCCTTAGGCTGTTGCAACGCAACATGTAACACTTTGAGTTGAGTTGGCGTGACATAATTGCTATTTTTAGGGATTACGTAGGTGTGACACTTAATATCTATATTTCCAAGGACCAGTATTCTCAGTGAGTCAGTCAGATGGATGGAGCCATGGTCGAAGGATAATCATTTGGATGGAGAGGACTCAGTTGGTCAGTCAGTTAGAGAGTTCAGTTAGTTGGAAGCATGTGATTGGAAGGAGATGAATGGAGAGACTTGCCATGAACTGCAGTCAATAGGCAGGAGACGAATGGGGAACAGTGAAAAGGATACGTAATTCTCAGTGACCAAATGGATTATATATTCGGAGTGTGTTTCGTGCATCTGTTCGGTCGAGTTGTTGTGTCAGTTCAGTGACAGCAGAATATCGAGTCGCCGTTATGCAGAATAACCGTTATCAGTGAATTACTTGTAAAGTTGATTGTGAAGTGTAAATATAATTTCGAGCAACACTATATCTCGTTTGTGAAACTAAAAGGATACATCACGAAATTAGGATTGAGATGATGTAACCGTTCATGACATCGTCATATGTATATAGAGACATCCTGCATAGAGAATATGCCGTTTTCCGCGCAGTTCTGCGTTAAATAGCCGCCAAACGAGGATATTCTTGACGGTTCCGGGACTCGAGCTGCCCGCTGTAGAGTCACGCGCCCCTCCTACCGTTGAGCGTAATTGGGAAAAAAGGGAGTACAAGCGCTTGTACGTGGAGTTCGCTCCTTCTCTGAGCGAGAGAGCTGAAACGAGAAATATGTCACATGACTGAGAAGTGAGGTCACGAAACAGCCTGAAAGAAGTCGCCTCAACATATGAGACAATATCACCCCATGTATTCCCCTAAATATCTAATGGTACCAATGCGTAGCTTTCA
Source organism: Anabrus simplex (assembly GCF_040414725.1). Taxonomy (NCBI): domain Eukaryota; kingdom Metazoa; phylum Arthropoda; class Insecta; order Orthoptera; family Tettigoniidae; genus Anabrus; species Anabrus simplex. The sequence continues at coordinate 1,710,113,763 of NC_090265.1, forward strand.
ACTGTTTCTATGATATTAACAGTAATAACTCAGAAATACTTGATGGATAATTTCGAGTTACGACTTCGATGAATGAGGTGACTTTATGCGAATTTATCATTCCGAGAACCATTCTACATAATAGGAATAATAGGAAGTACGCAGATAGTTGATGACATGAAGAGAGTGAAACCAGATGTTCGACTCTGACAGGACCAGGGAAACTTAGAAATCCCAGGAGTCAGGCTCCACCCACTGAGAATTGATACTGACGCTTTGATGATTGCAGACGAACCTGCGAAGGACTCGGAACGAAAGTTGATCAGTGGAAAGAAGGATGTGCAGGTTTTAATTTGATATCAAATTCAACTTTTAAATCTACCTTCCAACGGACCGTTGTTGGACAGGAGGGCGTGGCCTAACTCCCTCTCCAAGAAATAAGGCTTCTCACTATAAAGGCGCGTGGCAAGAAGGCAGTATAGGCAGTATATCCAGTGCATTCGGTCTAATCAGCAGACCCATTCTTTAGTGAACATTCAGTTTCAATATTCAGTGTTTCACATTGTGAAGGTTCTTATTGAACAGTATGGTGTAGTGGTAAATGTCAACACATAGTGAGCGACAGTGCGCTGAGAACCAAATATTTGTTACGTCTTTAATCCACTTTGCTATGATCCGTATGTGATAAGATTTTACTTCCATTATGTGTCAGAACGGCACGAGATTGTAAAAAACAGAGGTGGTCGTTTGAAGTGAATTATTACGTGTGCAGTTACGCAATTGATTTAAGTGAGTGTAGTGGATTGTGTTTAATTATACGAGTTATATAAATGATCTTATAAATGACGTTAAATGAAGGAAGTAATTTAATACAACGATAGTTCGATAGCATTGTTACAGTAAGGCTTGAACCTACAATAACAATGAGCGGCTTATTAGCTATCATTTCAGTAGATCGGGTGGCACCCTCCGTATTCTCTCAAAAACAGTGAGTTGTGTATCGTATCAATGATTAGTGAAATGGAGTGGGTCGACTAATGACCAGTAAAAAATATTAAAACCTAACACTCAAATCCTGTGATGGTGACCGGCTAGTGTGTGATGCTCCGAGATTAAATTACTAGTGGAGAACTGGAGTATGCAAATGAAAGTATCGATATCGGGCTACAGGACAAATACAGGACAGGGTGCTTGAGTTTATAAGTATCCTTAGTCATAACAGAGTTATAATGCATGACACAATTAATGCATTTATGACAAATTAGTTCTTCCTCATTTGCATATTTGACCTCCGAGAGCGTTGGGTTTGAAGACGTCCAGTGAGCAGTCCGCCGTACAGTTACGCCAATGCAGCAGAGATATTTGAGAGCTTCTGACGCCAGACGAGGATTCAACCAACATGCAGGTGAATAGACAGAGGACGATCCTGGGGGCCATCGCAAGTGAAGACATCCTAATGGCAGCTTAAATCCATGGCTGTACTTCCTAAGGAAAGCTGATCGCAGATATCTGGGTTCTGAGTAGTTTTTTGAACTTATTCGCATGACAGTTAGGTCACATCCATGTAAATAAGTAGCTTGCATGAGAATACTCGGAATTTTATTTGACCATAACGGCACTTCAGAGGGATTGTAGTTATTTGTCAGATTGTTTTTTATTTTCTTCGTGGAGTTCAACCATTTATTTCATTCATTATGGGGAAATATTGCATGATAGTTATAAGGCCCTGGTATAATTTACGGATGACGTGGCGTAATGTAAAGAGATACATTTTCGTAGTATGATCCAGTCGTCTTAAAGTTACAATTAAACTCTATGATTCATCATAAGAGTTTCCGATTATTCATTCTTGATGGCACGTCATATAGTGGTAGAAATTCCTCCGGTATATATTTAAGACTGCAAACTTCAAGACAGCAAAAGGTGAACTGTGGGGGTGTAAGTGAATTATATAGATCGCGATTAACCGTGATTTTTTTAATTCTGAAGATTCGGATCTTCTATTTAAATATGCATGTTCTCGGGATATGTGGAATGAGAAGACAGAACCTGATTTGTAAGTTCGTAACTTTGGAAGTACAGTGGCACTTAAATATGTGAATTCCCCTGTTGAATATATATATTTAAGGCGATGTGGAATGCCGCCTCGTGAATAAGATAATTGAGGCCAAATGTAGGCTGGTATATGATGTTACGCTGAGAATGTTAATGAGTCGAAGAAAGAGGTTGCCTTTGTGATGATATGAATATTTGAGAATAGTAGGTAAAGTATGAGGCTTTGCTTTGTGGGGAAGAAAAAAAAAGAACGAGCGGGCCGACCCGTCTGACAGTTTTTAGAGGGAATGGTCAGGAGAGGCTCTAGCGAAATTTGTTTGCCACTTTGTAAAAGGAGACACATTCAGTTCGTTATTTTCTTCCCGTAGTATAATGAAGACATGTATAAATCAAGAAATTGACATTGTCGTATAGATCCCAGATTTGATAAATGAATGAAATCCTCCCACCTTTCTATTATTTTGTTTTATTAAAGTAAAAACCGCTATAGGGTTTTCAGGTTGTGACACCTCACACGTCGAAGTCCCTGGGTTCAAGTCCCAGATTCTGGCGAGGATTGTTGCCCACCAGTAGCAAATGAGATGGATCGTGCCAGATCTTGTTCTCTGCATGGAGATGCAATGCAGGGTGTTATGTTATTTCTTCTAGTGAGTGTTTATCATGCGTCATATGATGTAAGATATTGGTTGTTGATTGCTATGTTCATTGTTTATAGGAACATCGTTGAAATGTCATGTATTAATATTAGTGTATAGATAATCCCAGTGAAGCAGGCGTTATGAGGGAGTTAATACTCCATACGATAAGTAAGACAAGGTCATTAACGTAGACAATGTGACATAACTATCATGTGTTTAGAATGCGCTCAGGAATTTTGTAGTAAACCTCAGCTAATATGATCTCAGGGCATCGCGATATATAAAATGAATGATAAATTGAGTGAAATAATTCATGCCTTAAAGGATATATGCCTTTGTGAAAGTTATGTGTAAAATGTTTTAGATGATATATGATAAGGTCTTCCGTGTGTTAAATAGTTCTGAAAGGGGACCTCCTTTCGATGTATTTTCCGTGATTTGAGGGTTATGAGGTGATAGATGGGTATCTGAGATAGACAGAAAGAGATATCCAAAGCTCAAACCTAATTTATGAATTAATGTATGGCATAGGCAAAGATCTCGTCATAACTTTGTGTAGCGTATTATACAACTGTTTCCTTAGCTAATTAAAAATGTTTGTGCAAAAATAGATGATCTTCCTTCTCATTTAGTAGTATATTCGTATTCCTCTGATATCTGAGACTCTTCCCCCCCTACTTAGATTTCAATAGTTTAAGCCCCTTTCGGGACATACCACATACCCAAGCTCTTGAGCCAGCCCAGGAAAGACTCAAGTAGGGGTGATGGACTTCGAATCCAGGGTCTGTTCGAGGGTCTCATCAATGAAATCCTTTCAGCCACTTCATAAGCCAATTAAGATAAATTATTATGCACTGGAACCCTGGAGAGGTGTAATACCTACAACAGATAACAACTCAAAGGAATACGTTGTAATAACACTCAAAGTGTTCGAGGTACAGTCAAGTGAACAGTGAGGGATAAATTTCTTGTATAACTTATAAATATCCGGCCAAGAAGATTTCAAATTTAATGCCTACAGTTTCCTTGTGTTAAAATGTCAGAGTTTTATACTTTCTTTTGTATTATTGCAGTAAATCTCACTCGTTAATGTCAATTTTTCAAGAATGTATTTTGTTCATTACCAAATATATTTGATTGTTTTATTTGTATAGTAGATCAGATAACCTCACATTTTAATGGGGAAACCGAACGCCAATCTCCATTTCCCAGAACCTATATGTTACGCTGTAAAAAGTAAGCTTATTACCTCACACCCTAGAGATATTCAAGACTCTCATTCTATTATCGCAACATCTATTTCTAGCTGGCGCCCATCAAATATTGTATGTGTAAGTAATCAGGTAAGTACTAAGTGTGAGTACATGGTCCGACGATCGAGCATTTTATTTCTTGTTTGTGTTTCGTTTTTAATTCAGTTTCATATTTTGTAATCAGAGAATGATAGTCACAACAGCACGGAAAGTAATTACAATACGATAACGTGTCGTTTTCCGAACTCTTACTTATGAAGTGAATTACGTCACAGTATGAAATAAATGATGAAGCACTCAGGATTTGAAATTACATTTTGAACTACTTTTATAATATAACCTTTAAATATTCCAATTTTTTTTCCCAAACTCATAAAAGTTTAATGAAAACTAGAAATTACATGAAAAGATAGCTTCCATTTTTACAGAAATATTGTTTTATAATATAGAGAGTTCCACTAAACCTAATATTAACAGAGACATTTGTAATGTCCTACCTTGTCTTCTTTAATATTGCTATGATAACCAAATAATATGTAGTTTAGTGCCCACCTCACCGAGCTCGATAGCAGCAGTCGCTTAAGTGTGACCAGTATCCAGTATTCGGGAGATAGTGGGTTCGAACCCCGCTGACGGCAGCCCTGAAGATGGTTTTCCGTGGTTTCCCATTTTAACACCAAGCAAATGCTGGGGCTGTACCTTAATTAAAGCCACGGCCAATTCCTTCCCACTCCTAGCCCATCCCTGTCCCATCGTCGCCATAAGACCAATCAGTGTTGGCGCGACGTAAAGCAACTTGCAAAAAAAAAAAAAAAAAAAAAAAAAAAAGGAGAAAAAGGAGCCCAACTCAGCTTAACCTGGAATTAAATACCTGGTTTGGAGGAATTACGTTGAACCGCTAACATATGATGTCGCAACAAAGAAAGACTAGAACGCCGGCCTTCTGAGAATAACTTGGCAGCTTCAATCAATCAATCAATCAATCAATCAATCAATCAATCAATCAATCAATCAATCAATCAATCAATCAATCAATCAATCAATCAATCAATCAATCAATCAATCAATCAATCAATCAATCAATCAATCAATCAATCAATCAATCAATCAATCAATCAATCAATCAATCAATCAATCAATCAATCAATCAATCAATCAATCAATCAGGGCAATCGCCCAGGTGGTAAATTCCCTATCCGTAGCTTTCCTAGCCTTTCCTCAAATGATTTCAAAGAAATTGGAAATTTATTGACGTCTCCCTTGGTAAGTTATTCCAATCCCTAACTCCCCTTCCTGTAAACGAATATTTGCCTCAATTTGTCATCTTGAATTCCAGCTTTATCTTCATATTTTGATCGTTCCTACTTTTTAAAACTCAACTTATTCGTCTACTGATGTCATTCCACGCCATCCCTCCACTGGCAGCTCAAAACATACCACTTAATCGTGCAGCTCGTCTCCTTTCTCCCAAGTCTTCCCAGACCAAACTTTGCAATATTTTTCAACACTACTCTTTTGTCGGAAATCACCCAGAACAAGTCGAGCTGCTTTTCTTCGGATTTTCTCCAGTTCTTGGATCAAGTAATCCTGGTGAGTGTCCCATACACTGGAACCACACTCTAATTTGGTTCATACCAGAGACTTATATGCCGTCTCCTTTACATTCTTACTACAACCCCTAAATATCCTCATAACCATGAGCAGGGGTATGTACCCTTTATTTACAATCATATTTAATTACCCCAGTGAGACCTTTTTTATATAAACACCTAGGTACTTACAATGATCCGCAAAAGGTACTTTCACGCATCCATGCAGTAATTATTAAAACTAAAAGGACTTTACCTACTTGTGAAAATCACAACCTGACTTTTAACCCCGTTTGTCGTCATACCTTGCCTTCTGTCCATCTCACAACATTATAGAGGTTATTTTGCTGTTGCTCACAATCTTATAACTTATTTATTACTCGATACAGAATAACATCATCTGCAAAAAGCCTTATATCTGATTCCACTTCTTTACTCATATGATTGATATATATAAGAAACATAAATGTCCAATAATACTGCCTTGAGGAATTCCGCTCTTAATTTTTACAGGGACAGATAAAGCTTCACGTACTCTAATTCTCTGAGTTCTATTTTCTAGAAATATAGCAACCCATTCAGTCACTCTTTTGTCTAGTCCAATTGCACTCATTTTTGCCAGTAGTCTCCAATGATCTACCCTATCAAATGCCTTACACAGGTCAATCGCGATACAGTCCATTTGATCTCCTGAATCCAGTATGTCTGCTATATCTTGCTGGAATCCTACAAGTTGAGCTTCCGTGGAATAACCTTTCCTAAACCTGAACTGCCTTCGATCGAAAAAGTTATTAATTTCGCAAACAAGTCTAATACAATCAGAAAGAATGCTTCCCTAAGTTTGATGATGATGCTTGGTGTTTTAAGGGGCCTAACATCGAAGGTCATCGGCCCTTTCCCTAAGTTTACATTCAATGCATGTCAAACTGACTGGCCTTTAATTTTCAGCTTTGTGTATATCACCCTTTACTTTACAAACAGGTCCTACTATAACAACTCTCCAATCATTTGGTATAGCTCCTTCATTCATCAATAATCAAATAAGTACTTCAGATATGGTACTATATCCCAACCCATTGTCTTTAGTACATTCCCCGAAACCTTATTAATTCTAGCTGCTTTTCTAGTTTTCAACTTTCGTATCATACCGCAAATATCATTGTTATCATAGGTAAATTTTAACAATTCTTTAGCATTAGTTACCTCCTCTATCTGGACATTATCCTTGTAACCAACAATCTTTACATACTGCTGACTGAATACTTCTGCCTTGTGAAGATCCTCGCATACATACTCACAATGTTCATGAAAGATTTCTGGCATGTCCTTCTTGGAACCTGTTTCTGCCTTAAAGTACCTATACGTATCTTTCCATTTATCACTAAAATTCGTATGACTGCCAATTATGTTTGCCATCATGTCATCCTAAGCTGACTTCTTTGCTAGATTCAATTTCCTAGTAAGTTCCTTTAATTTCTCCTTACTTCCACAGCCATTTCTAACTCTATTTCTTTCCACTCTGCACCTCCTTCTTAGTCTCTTTATTTCTCTATTATAATAAGGTGGGTCCTTACCATTCCTTACCACTTTTAAAGGTAAAAACCTGTTTTCACAATCCTCAACATTTGCTTTAAACCCATCCCGGTGTCTGTTTACAATTTTATTTACCGTTTTCCACCGATCATAGTTACCGTACGTTTTAAAAATAATAATGTTATTTGTTTTACGTCCCACTAACTACTTTTTAAGGTCTTCGGAGACGCCGAGGTACCGGAATTTAGTCCCGCAGGAGTTCTTTAACGTGCCAGTAAATCTACCGACACGGGGCTGTCGTATTTGAACACCTTCAAATACCACCGGACTGAGCCAGGATCGAACCTGCCAAGTTGGGGTTAGAAGGCCAGCGACTTAACCGTCTGAGCCACTCAGCCCGGCCGTACGTTTTAAAAACTCCCTCATTCCTGTTTTATCGGCCATATAGTACTGCCTAATAGTCCTAATTTTAATATCTTCCTTTCTTTCACATTTATTTTTAACTACGACAAGAATTGCTTCGAGGTCACTAATACCATCTATTACTTCGGTCTTTTTATAGAGCTCATCTGGTTTTACTAGCACCACATCCAGAATATTCTCCCCTCTTAGTTTGTTCCATCAATTCCTGAATCAGCTGCCCTTATTTGTCATTTGTTTGTCATGCTTCCTGTCGTTCGCATTACCTTCCCAGTTGATATTTGGTAAATAGAGGTCACCCGCTACAATCACGTTCCTTTCCATATCGTTTCCCACATATCTGATTATATTATCAAATAATTCTTAATCAGCGTCAGCGCTACCCTTTCCCGGTCTGTACACTCCAAAGCCATCAAGCTGCCTCTTATCTTTTGAGATGAGCCTTACGCCCAGAATTTCATGTTTGTCATCTTTAACGTTTTCGTAGCTTACCAATTCCTCTTTCAACAGAATGAATACTCCCCATTCTACCATTCCTATCCTATATCTACGATACACATTCCAGTTCCGTGAGAATATATCTGCATCCATTATATCATTTCTCATCCATAATTCAACTCTTATTATAATATCTGGTAAGTATATTATCTATTAAATTACTTAATTATATTCCTTTCTTTACAATACTGCTTCAGTTCAGCACTAACATTTTTATGTCACCCCTTCTTGATTTCCAGATCCCTGTACCCTTAACACCGCTCCCTAGACAACCCTGTTTCCTTGAATATACTTCCCTGTAACACCTCTAAACAAATTTCCTAACTTACATGTACCACTGCGGTTTAAGTGAAGGCCATCTGAGCGCAGATCCCTATCTCCTACCCACACAAAGGAACTAGAAATCTCACTCCCAGTTCCCCACATACCCACTCCATAGTCTCATTTAAATACCCAATCACCTTCCAGTCAGTATCCCTCCTACACAGTATTCCACTCATAACAATCTTTGCTTTCTTAAACTTCACCCGTGCTGCATTTACCAGATCCCACTCCTCCCCAACTATGTTGGTACTTACAGTATACCTGTTTGTTCTACGTTGTTAGTACCAACGTGAATCACTACCACCTTCTCCTTTCCCTCCTCCTTCTCTTCTACTTTCCTCAACATCTGCCTTAACCTTATTCCAGGATAACACCCTACCATGGTTCCCCTTCCTCCACACACTTTCCCCATCTGTCTAACAATGGAATCTCCCATGACCAGAGCCTCAATCCTACCCACCTCATTTGATGCCCTCTCCTCCTGGTCAGCCCTACCTTTCCGGACATCTACAGAAGCTACTCCCTCCTCCCTTTTCTCCCTCCAATGACCCTGTTCCTCCTGTCCTTTCCTATCATCTGTTCTAAAATTCCCTTTCCTACCTTTTCCCTTCCTCCTACTTGCACACTTCTCAGCAACAGTTTCCTGTTCCTCATTTTCCCTCTGTTGTTCTACCTGCAGTGACTCGTACCGATTTCTCACAGGCACCTGTCCTGAATTCTTATCCTGAATAGAGCCTTTAGCCTGCAGTCTACTTTCCCTTAAAACATTAGACCACCTGTCTTCTACAATTCCAGCCTTTCCTATCCATCCCTCTTTTATACCTACTGTATCCTGTACACTGTTTGAGGGAGGCATGCTTTCCTTCCTGTCCTCTGAGTGAATGCTAATTATCTCTCTCAAACTCTCCAATTCCTCCGTCGTACTCCTTGCTCAGTCCGGTGGTATTTGAACGTGCTCAAATACGCCAGACTCGTGTCAGTAGATTTACTGGAACGTTCGTTTTCTCCTGCGTGACAAAACTCTGACACTTCGCCGTGTTCGAAAATCACAAAATTAGTCAGCGGGACGCAAAATAAATATTATTATAAACAAAGGAACTGACAAACAAATTAGCAAACACACGAATATTGAACTGAATTTATTTCCGACTCTTGTATATCTAATCCTAGGTGAAAGGGAAATATATGGGAAAATTGGGAAGTGTGCAGTATAAACTATAATTGTTAATTGCATGATACAGGGTGCCATTAAATAAGCAGGCCAGGGGAGTCGTGGTAATAGCTAAAATTCAAGCGCAGCAAGGCCTCTATGACAACTTAGAGACACCAGAGTGTGTGCTGCAGATCTACAAGGTCGCCGCTCAGTGTGAAATGGTCCGACTCGTTGGGTGAATAGTCATCGTTTGGCCTTCATTTGAGAGGGTCCCGGGTTCGATTCTCGGCCTGGTCGTGGATTTTAAACTCATTGGTTAATTGCAATGGCTCGGGGGCTGAGTGTTTGCGATGTTCCCAACATTCCTGCAACTCACACACCACACAAAACACTATCCTCCACCGCAATAACACGCAGTTACCTACACATGGCAGGTGCCGCCCACCCTCATCGGAGGTCTGCCTTACAAGGGCTGCACCCGGCTAGAAATAGCCACACGTAATAATTACTGTTATTAGCGCGAAAGGCAATTCAGGGATGCCACCAAAAATATATATCCATGGTTATCGATGAACTTTACTGACTAATGAAATTGCCATTAATAACCGCTAGAAAACGCATTTGGAAGGGTTACTAAATGAGGAGTTTCCAAGGGACATAGCAGCTTCGCAGTGTCAAGTTGAGGGGCCTGTGCCTGAAGTCAACACTTCAAATATTGCAGCAGCAGTATCAAAGAAGAAGAACAGCAAAGCGTTTGGGCCTGATGATATTCGAGCCGAACTATGGAAAGTCCTAGGTGCCGAAGGAAATGGGTGGTTGACGAAATTGTTCAACAAAATCTTCGCTGGATTTTGAATGCCAGTTCTGTCAAAGCTTCCTTGTGTCCATCTACAAGGAAAAGGGTGATATCCGAGAATGTGAGAATTACCGAGGCATCAAACGCACTTCACACACACTAACGATCTTGGAGCGCGTGCTAGGAGACTGCATCAAGGGTTTGAATAATATTCACCGGAACCAGTGTGGTTTAACGTCTGGATATGTCAACAAGTGACGCAATTCAAGACTGCTGATCTTGAGTGAGAAACACCGTATTCATCGATGTGGAGAAAGCCTTTGATCTCGTTCCTATAGATATTATCTGGACAGAACTACATCATCAGAAAGTTCCTGAGGTGTATGCGAAGACGATCCAATACATGTTCCTACGTCCATCCACTATGGTGAAAACAACTGCAGGTGTTTCAGATAATTTCCGTTTTGACGTCGGTGTACATCAGGGGTCGGCACTGAGCCCGACGCTGTTCAACATTGCCGTCAACTACCTGACGGAGCAGTTGATGACAGACGTGCCGTGGACAATAATTTGTACAGACGATATTGTTTTGGTTGGTGAGTCATGTTAGGAGGTTGGGGCACTGTTGGAAAGATGGCGATTAATAATATAGGCAAATGGATTAAGAATAAGTCGCAAGAAAACGGAATATATGTTCTTCAACTTTGCGAAGCCAGGGCAAGTGGCCCCACACAACACTGATGAGGACTGAGAAGTTCAAATACCTTGGATCAGTCATCAGACCTGATGGTAATTTCGATGCAGATGTCAAGCACCACATCAGTGTTGGACGGATGGAATAGTGATAGCTAACTGGTTTTCTGTGTGATGAAATGAAATGGCGTATGGCTTTTAGTGCCGGGAGTGTCCGATGACATGCACGGCTCAGCGAGTGCAGGTCTTTTTTTAACTTGACCCCCGTAGGTGACTTGCGCGTCGTGATGAGGATGAGATGATGTTGAAGACGAAACATGCACCCAGCCCCCGTGCCAGTGAAATTAAGCACTTACGGTTACAGTTCCCGACCCTGCCGGGAATCGAACCCGGGATCCCTCTGACCAAATGTCAGCACTCTAACCATTCAGCTATAGAGCCAGACTTCTGTGTGATAAGTGGATGCTAGTCAAATTAAAATGCAAATTGTACAAAACCACTATTCGGCCTGCTCTCGTGTACGGCTCAGATTGTTGGGCAAGGTGGAAAAAGCATGACCATCGAATGCATGTCACAGAGATGCGGATGTTGCGATGGTCGGCGGGCGTCATTCTGCTGACAAAGTGCGCAATGAGCATGTGCGAGGATCCTTTAAATTTGTGCCTATTAGCGACAAGATGGAGGAAAAACAACTCCGCTGGTATGGTCACGTCGGAAGAAGAAATGAACACCATTTGGTACAGAAAGCTCTTGCCATCGAAGAACCGAAGAGAGGAAGAGGGTGTCCTAAGGGAACGTGGAAACGAACTGCTGAGCCTGCCTTAAAGTGCCATTAGGTCTGGTACAAAGACGTCGGACATATTCCCTCCGCGTCAGACGAGCCGACCCTGAGTGAGCTCAGGAGTGCCCGTTTTATGGGTACATAACGGCCATGAAACAAGAAGAAGAAATATGATTCAGGGTGTCCTAAATGTCCATTAACATTTGACGAGGCAATACTTCACGGAATATTGGGGGTAGAGAGGTAATAAATGGCACACATGATTGGCATGGCATGAGGTTTTATTGATACCAAAATAAAGTATACAAAACGACAACAGGTGACGCTGGACAGCAACACGTCAGTGATGCCATATGAGATCCGTGTACGGTAAAAAATGAGCTGTCGTGAGGGAGGGCGTTATATGCACCTGCGATCGTGGCATGTCATGCTTGGCCTCCCCGCTCCCCCGACCTCAATCCGTGTGATTATTGGTTGCGGAGTTAGCTGAACTCGCAAGTCTACCGCGATATTCCGACCTCATTAGGGATGATAAAAGGCAACATCCGACAGCAATTTCACACCACACCTACGCACATGCTGTACGGTGCTGTTTACAACATTGTCCCCCGACTGCAGGCATTGTTGATGAATGACGACCGACATGTTGAGCATAGGACGGTGTTCGAAAGTTTGAAGCTTTCAAATATTTAGGAAAATGGCTAGCTTATGAAGAATAATGAAAATGGGGAGGTGAAATGAATAAAAATGAAGGCAGCTTACATGAAGACTCTTGAGACTTACAAAAAGAGAGGACTATCATGGGGAGCTAAGATCCGACGCTACCGGACAGTTGTAAGACCAGAAGTTTTGTATGCATCAGAAACACTGAGCTTGAGAAAGAAACCTTAAAAACGAGAACTGGGGAAACTAGAACGAAGGAGCGGCAGAAAGATCTTAAGACCCATTTAAAAGGAAGTAACATGGAAGCTCAGAAGAAATGAGGAAGTTCATAACAAGGTAGACAAAGTAACGGACGTCATCAGGAAGAGAAGGCTGATTTTCTTCGGCCATGTGTTCCGTATGTCTGACAGCAGACTGTAAAAGCAGATCTTAACGCAAGTTTGGAATCTCAAAGAAAACCTACATGGCACGAAGCAGTGGCTGTTGATCTGAGTCTGAGCGAGATAACGGAGCAAAATGTGCTAGTTCAATACATCCTTAAACAAAAATTCCAGGATTGGAGGGTAGGTGAAGATGAGGTCATACCAGGGAAGCAACTTCCCTGGACTGGGGACAGAAGAAATGCTCATGTTAAGAGAATGAATGACATGTGGGCAAGGATACGCAAACATTTCTGGTAACAAGATAGAAGGTCTTAATGATTGAGTGACTTCACCTTTACAATACAGTACAATATTATTCCTTTTTGTTACTTTTTAAAATAAAGGGACATGTTTCGCCCCTTCCTTGTGAGACATCTTCAGCCTGAAGTATAATGATAAACATATGATATTCTTAACACTAAAAAACAATGACCAAACCAAGCCAAACCCCGTGGCACTACAGCCCTTGAAGGGCCTTGGCCTACCAAGCGACCGCTGCTCATTCCGAAAGCATGCAGATTGCGAGGTGTCGTGTGTTCAGCACGACGAATCCTCTCGGCCGTTATTCTCGGCTTTCTAGACCAGGGCCGCTATCTCACCGTCAAGTAGCTCCTCAATTCCAATCACGTACGCTGAGTGGACCTCGAACCAGCGCTCTGGTCCAGGCAAAAATCCCTAACCTGGCCGGGAATCGAACCCGGGGCCTCCGAGTAAGAGGCAGGCACGCTACCCCTACACCATGGGGCCGGCAAAAAAAGACAAAAACAATGACACCCTTAAAATGTTAAAGAGTCAATAGGACTCAATCTGCAAAATGTAAACACAGTGTTAAAAATATTCGTGTTGTTAACAATTGTATTAAGACCAATTACTAAACGGCAAAAGTCCCATTGAGTTTTGATACTCAAAATAAAATTAATATTGTGCTCAAAGCGTTCTAAAATCGGAATTACATCTTCAAAGTAGGTCGATGTCATCTCAAGTTGGAAGCTTGAATACTGTACGTATATCTCTGTTTAAACAGGGCTTGTTTTTTAAGTGGAATTACTCAGTTTTTTGGATTATGTAGCCGGACAATTCGTGCATTCCATATATTATTAGTGTATGAACGATCTCCGCCCTGTTTATCTCTCTCTCTTGTCCAGCCGGCTCGTGTGTGGCTCTGTGTGGGACTGTTGTGTGCTAAAAAACGTGCTTCAATGAGGAGTAACGATGTTAAAAAAATAATTCTAATCGAAATAACGAGGTACATGACAATTGGTAGGAAGGTTCAAGGATGATCGTTAAAATTGGTTGTATGGTACTTTTCCGTGTAAAATTATGTAATATTTTTCGAAAGAATAACTTCAAGTAGTTGCTACTAATATCATTGTGCTATAAAGTTTATTTGTTCTTACATGTCACTATTCTATTTACCTGATATTATCCTAATAAACTTCGAATCCTAAATAAAAACCATATAAAATATTAATCAATTATTCTTCAGCAGATCAGTTACAACTTTCACGACACGTTAGTTTAAACCTGGGTATTAATTCAAGTCCTCCAAAATTTCTAGAAATGTTGCCAACACGCGAGTGAAAAGATAACTACGACGTCCTGATGGCAAGCACGATTTTTCACCGTATGTTTGCCAACGTGCAATTCAACCCTGCAAAGAGGGAACTACTACAAATTACGAATTTCAGTTGTAGGGACACCGCTACGTAATTCCGACGCTATGAATATACCCTAGACTTGATGGGCGTGTTGCCGGGTGGGGGTGGGGAGCGGGGAGTGTCTCACTTTCTAAAAGCAATGTTTGAAAAGAGAATACTGAAGACTACCTTTGAGACTCTAAAAGAATGAAGTTACTGGACGTTTTGAACGTGAACATTCCCATGACTTGTGCAGAGCACCCAAAGAGCATTATATGCAGTACTCATTACGAGTGCAGTTAATTAAATGTAAATAGCATTTGGTACATGTATAATAGAAAGTCTGAATAAACAGCGCACATGACTGAACTTGAAGACTGGCTCTACAACCTTGTCTTGTGCCTTGAACCGTTCATTAATTTAACTGAGATCACATAGACTGCCTGCCTGCCTGTCTGTCTGTCTTTACGAGTTGCTTTACGTCGCACCGACACAGATAGGTCTTATGGCGACGATAGGACAGGAAAGGGCTAGGAGTGGGAAGGAAGGTAGCCGTGTCCTTAATGAAGGTACAACCCCAGAATTTGCCTGGTGTGAAAATGGGAAACCACGGAAAACCATCTTCAGAGCTGCCGACAGTGGGGTTCGATCCCACTACCTCCCGAATACCGGACACTGACCACACTAAGCGACTGAAGGTATCGAGCTCGGTGTCTGTCTGTCTCTCTATATGATCACATTGGATCGTGAAGTGTGACACCGAGATGTTTTAATATCCCTGCATGAAGTATCTCAATCGTTGGCAATTACTTCTCTACAATTTCGGTCGTAGACAAAGAAAATTTTTTCTTTTCTTCTTCTTTCTTCTTCTTCTTCTTCTTATTATTATTATCGCGAGTGGAGCTATCGTATGTTCTCTGTGTGGGTGGCAGTGAACAAACTGACAGCCCTATAATAATAATAATAATAATAATAATAATAATAATAATAATAATAATAATAATAATAATAAAAATGAAAATACACAGCCTGTTTCCAGTCAGTCGAACGGGTCAGGAATAGAACGAATGAAGCCGCCACCTAGCGGCCATGATTGGCATTGTGCCGGCCGCCGAAGACTGTCGCACTCCTCCGGTGTCATGATTAATGACTGACAGATAAAATGAAATGATATTGGAGACTGTTGCTGGCACGGAGGATTAATGGTTTAAATTTAGTACCTGGAGGAAAGCCTTTCTCTAGCACAAATCTCACATAGAGTGACGAGGATTTGAACTACGGAACCCAGCGGTGAGAGGCCGGCTGCCACCTGAACCAGAGAGGCTTTAATAATAATAATAATAATAATAATAATAATAATAATAATGACAATTGTGCCAATTGTTAAGCACATTTTGAGTTTAAATCACCGCTATTCCGTATGAATGTATTAGTATTACCCTTTAGACCCCAATGTTCCTAGCTCTACCTTGTGTTGAGGTACGATAACTAATTATCGAGAATGTTGGTGTGTGAGGTTTGGTAACCCAATCACCTTCAATTGTTTATCTGTGATTTTAAAGTTATCATCACTATTATAACGTATAAGTTAATATGGTGATTCAGAAAGTGATTCAGAAGGTGATGGAACCAACTAGAGGGAAGAATATTCTGGACGTGGTGCTAGAAAAACCAGATGAGGTCTAAACAGAAACTGAAGTAATAGATGGTATTAGTGATCACGAAGTGGTTTTTGTCGTAGCTCAAAATAAATATGATAGAAAGGAAGGTCATAATAGAAGGACTGCTAGGCAGTACCATATGGCTGAATAAACAGGCATTAGGGAGTTTTAAAAACGTACCTATGATCGGTGGAAAACGGTAAAAAACTGTAAACATACTTTGGGATAAGCATAATTGGTAGTTATAGAAATTTTAGAGAAAAATGTAAGGATATGTATAGGTACTTTAAGGCAGAAACCGGTTCCAAGGATGACATACCAGGAATAATTAATGAACAAGGGGAGTGTGCATGCGAGGATCTTCAAAAGGCAGAACTATTCAGTCGGCAGTATGTAAAGATTGTTGGTTATAAGTATAATGTTCAGATAGAGGACCTGACTAATATTAAAGAAGTACTAAAATTTACTTATGATAAGAACGACATTTACAATAAGACACAAAAGTTGAAAACTAGAAAAGCAGCTGGAATTGATAAGATTTCTGGGGATATAATAAAAACAATGGGTTGGGATATTTTTTCATATCTGAAGTACTTATTTGATTATCGATTGCATGAAGAAGATACAAAATGAATAGAGAGTTGCTATAGTAGACCCTGTGTATAAAGGAAAGGGTGATAGACATAAAGCTGAAAAGTACAGGTTAGTCAGTTTCACATGTATTGCATGTAAGCTTTGTGAAGGCATTCTTTCTGATTATATTAGACATGATTGTGAAATTAATAACTGGTTCGATAGAAGGCAGTTCGGGTATCAGAAAGGTTACTCCACTGATGCTGAACTTGTATGATTCCAGTAAGGTATAGCAGATATCTTGGATTCAGGAGGTCAAATGGACTGTATCGAGATTGACCTATCTAAGTCTTTTAATAGGGTAAATCATGGGAGACTACTGGCAAAAATGAGCGGAATTTTAGTAGAAAAAAGGGTGACTGAAGGGTTGGCTATATTTCTAGAAAATATATCTCAGAGAATTAGTGCAGGTGAATCTTTATGTGATCCAGCAATAATTAGGAAGGGAATTCCTAAAGACTTCTTGCGAATGATGTTATTCTGTACCGAGTAATAAATAAGTTACAAAATTGTGAGCAACTGCAATATGACCTCGATAATGTTGTGAGATGGACAGTAGGCAATGGTATGATGATAAACGGGCTGAAAAGTCAGGTTGTTATTTTCACAAATAGGAATTGTCCTCTCAGTTTTAATTAGTGTTGATGAGGTGAAAGTTCCTTTTGGGGATCATTGTAAGTGCCTAGGTGTTAATATAAGGAAAGATATTCATTGGGTAATCAAATAAATGGGATAGTAAATAAAGGGTCAGATCTCTCTCTGCACATGCTTATGAGGGTGTTTAGGGGTTGTAGTACGGATATAAAGGAGAGGGCATATAAGTCTCTGGTAAGACCCTGACTAGAGTATTGTTCTAGTGTATGTCACCCTCACCAGGATAACATGATTCAAGAACTGGAGAAATCCAAAAAAATTAACTCGACTTTTTCTGGGTGATTTCCGACAAAACAGTAACAAAAATGTTGCAAAGTTTAAATTTTTTTAAAAATATGCATACAAATATGCCCTAAAGGCTAACTAAATTTGACCTAAAAAGGTAAAATATGACTTAAGCATTTTATTGATAGTTAGCCAGTATTACTAACATTAAACGTGCTAGAAGTTGATAAGCGATGATACAGCAGACATATTTGATCACGCAAACTGACGGAGCTTCTGAAGGCACGTTAAAACTTTATACATTCATAATCATAGACCTGAGGAGTAGTTTTCTTTTAAACCTGCTGCCTATCTGTTTCGGGAAAAGAAAGAAAACTACACCTACTACAGTATTTTGAAATCTGGTGTTTGAAACTCGATGCAGATAACAAGTACCTTGTTAAAAATAGCTAAGCCTCAATTTAAACAAAAATATTCAAAATGTAATCAAATTAACCTTGAGCAAAATATGACAAAAGCAATAAGAATGGCCCAAGTATGCATTAATATGCAACATAAAATTGCTTTAAACACGACCGGAGACCCACCATTCACTGTTAATTTTCATATTTCTGCTAAAACGACAGGAAAGAAATATGACTTTTCCGTAACATCCGAAACTTAATTATTATTGTCCTTTGGAGCTACCTCCATTGGAAGACTAAAAAGATAAAAAATAAAAGAGCACGGAAGTATAACCCATTCAGGGTGGGCTTTGTCTGTGTCCGAGCTGTGTCGGGATGCGACTGCGCACTTTATTACCCGCGGAACAACCTATGTTATATATACGGACCTCCGGAGAGAATAGGAGCAGCGTTTATAGGGTGATGAAGCGATAATAGAGCAAATTATTGCGATAGAACCATCACCGAAATATGACAATAACATAGGATAGGCCACTCCAAGAAGTGCAGCCCAGCCCCTGTGCTTGCCCCGTGGCATCCTAGAAAGACGTTACAGAGAGTTAGAGGGAAGTGAGGTGTACGGACGGCACATTTTATAAAACATACAAAGAATTCAAGAAATAGAAAAATCAGTCTTGAAAGAAGTAAGGCAAGGGCGTATTCTGCTCGAAGGCAGGTCCGGATCTCCGCAGATGTGTGCCTGAGCTGGAGTTTAGTAAGGTAGGGTGGTAAGTTCCTTTCCGCTCCTCCCATTCCCTTATCCACACCAACAGCGCGTGGCAAGCCATCCAAATCTTGACCACGCCCAATGTCGCTTATCTTCGGAGATCTCACGGGATCCGGTGTTTCAACACGGCTACGACCGTTGGCAGTCTATGAAAAATAA
Source organism: Anabrus simplex (assembly GCF_040414725.1). Lineage (NCBI taxonomy): Eukaryota > Metazoa > Arthropoda > Insecta > Orthoptera > Tettigoniidae > Anabrus > Anabrus simplex. The sequence goes on from NC_090265.1 coordinate 1,710,132,699, forward strand.
TACCGCAAAATTAAACTGTTCTTTTATATTTTATACAGGATGGCACATGATATTTCTTTGATTTCACAAGTTTAGTGATATAGTAGATAAAATGAATTAAATTTCAGAGATAAGTCATCCAACAGAGATCTCATTTCAGTATCATCAGTTAGAGTAAAATGGAAAGTCGATATTAACATACGGGCAGTCTAAATTGTATCTACCGAGCTCGATAGCTGCAGGCGCTTAAGTGCGGCCAGTATCCAGTAATCGGGAGATAGTGAGTTCGAGCCCCACTGTCGGCAGTCCTGAAGATGGTTTTCTGTGGTTTCCAATTTTCACACCAGGCAAATGCCGGGACTGTACCTTAATTAAGGCCACGTCCGCTTCCTTCCACTTCCTAGGCCTTTCCTCTCCCATCGTCGCCATAAGACCTATCTGTGCCGGTGCGACGTAAAACAAAATAGCAAAAAAAAATAAATATGTATCTAATCAAAATACACAGTAAAGGTTAAATTATTATTGTTATTAATATGTCCTAATAATCATTATCAACATACAAAGTACCGAGCTCGATAGCTGCAGTCGCTTAAGTGCGGCCAGTATCCAGTATTCGGGAGATAGTGGGTTCGAACCCCACTGTCGGCAGCCCTGAAAATGGTGTTCCGTGGTTTCCCATTTTCACACCAGGCAAATGCTGGGGCTGTATCTTAACTAAGGCCACGGACGCTTCCTTCCCATTCCTAGACCTTTCCAGTCCCATCGTCGTAATAAGACCTATCTGTGTCGGTGCGTCGTAAAACAAATAGCAAAAAAAAAAAAAAACATACAATGTACGTCCGATAATTTAAATATCTTGCTTCCAACCCTTTTCAGTGCGTATTTAAATAATAACATCACCAAATGAAAAATACTCATTTTATTTGATTACCCAATCCTCCGCCACTAATTGATGTCCTATAGAAATGTATTTCGAAGTGTGTACCGTATCTGAAATGCTTCATAAATAATTTGTTCACAACGCGCGCACGTCAATTAAGCACCTGTTGATACGCAATGAAAAGAAAAGTTAGCAGTGGTACAATGTTGTTCACTGTATTTTGTGTTGCTTGTACTATCTTTTTCGACCGACAAAATCACGTGAATATTCGATTGGGTTCTCAGTTCCTTCATTCTTTCTTAATCTGTTTACCCTCCAGGGTTGGTTTTTCCCTCGGGCTCAGCGAGGGATCCCACCTATACTGCCTCAAGGGAAGTGTCCTGGAGCTTGAGACATTGGGTCGGAGGATACAACTGGGGAGGATGACCATTACCTCGCCCAGGCGGCCTCACCTGCTATAATGAACAGGGGACCTGGTGGGGATGGGAAGATTGGAAGGGAGAGACAAGGAAGAGGGAAGGAAGCGGCCGTGGCCTTAAGTTAGGTACCATCCCGGCATTTGCCTGGAGGAGAAGTGGGAAACCACGGAAAACCACTTCCAGGATGGCCGAGGTGGGAATTGAACCCACCTCTACTCAGTTGACCTCTCGAGGCTGAGTGTACCCCGTTCCCGCCCCCGTACCACGGTTCAAATGCCGTGGCAGAACCGGGAATCGAACCCGGGCCTCCGGGGATAGCAGCTAATCACACTAACCACTACACCACAGACGTTGACAGGGTTCTCAGTTACGAAGTAAATTGAATGGATGGATACTATCAAATTAAGGGAACGAACAAAAACGGGAAATCATCGTTAAAAGTTCAAATAAATAAATAAATAAATAAATAAATAAATAAATAAATAAATAAATAAATAAATAAATAAATGTCCGCCTCTGTAGTGTAGTGGTTAGCGTGATTAGCTGCCACCCCCGGAGGTCCGGGTTCGATTCCCGGCTCTGCCACGAAATTTGAAAAGTGGCACGAGGGCTGGAACGGGCTCCACTCAGCCTCGGGAGGTCAACTGAGTAGAGGTGGGTTCGATTCCCACCTCAGCCATCCTGGAAGTGGTTTTCCGTGGTTTCCCACTACCAGCGCTAATGTGAGTCAATGGATTGTTTCACTTAAGCACCACTACGAGCGCTAATGTGAGTCAATGCGGAGTTTCACTTAAGCCATTATAACTACAATCGGTGTGGACATATTTTAAAAAATTGTAAAAATGCCTGAGGGTATTGAACCAAGGAATTAATTATAGACCGGGTGGGCAGCTGCGAGCTTGCATCGGGAGATAGTGGGTTCGATCCTCACTGTCGGCAGGCTTAAAGATGATTTTTTCCTTGGTTTCCCATTTTCACACCAGGAAATTGCTGGAGCTGTACCTTAATTACGGCCAAGGCCACTCCCTTCCCACTCTTAGGCATTACCCATCCCATCGTCACCATGGGACTTATCTGTGTTGGTGCGACTTAAAACAATTCTTACAAAAACGCATCGCAGATGTAATTATGTAAATAAGTTAATTTGGCTAGGATTTGAATAAGAAAAGAGTACAAGCGACTATAGGCAGTTTTTCGAAACTACATTTAGACGGGAAGTTTCTTCAACCTCGCCCCATTTCTCTACGGGGACGGGTATGATATGAGATGAATCTGTCGTGCGGGGTTTTTATGACCGGATGCCCTTCCCGGTGTCAACCTCATCAGAGGAGTTAATGCGATGAGATGAATGACGTGATATATGATAGTAGGGAGAGAGTGAAACCAGGTGCCGGCACATAGCCTACTCCTGTCGAATAGCACCAAGGGGGGGCTGCTCAAGGCTTAACGTCCCCATCCGACGGACGATTCACCATAAACAGCGTCATATGCCCTCACTCCATATGAGCAGTGCGGAGAGGTTTGGAATTTAATCCAGGCTTTTAGCACGCAATCTAGTGATTAGAAATTGTATACTATCACCTCTCCTTTCATACTGGCCAACATTCTGCTGGTGAAAAATTTTCCGACCAACGGGACTCGAACCGGCTAACCGCGCTGTCAGACCGTTTAGACGTCAGCGCCTTAACGATCATTGTTACCATTTAGGCCGGAAATGATTTTCAAAATGTGTTTGTTTTTTACTTTGATAGAGATAACCAAAGAGCCTCCGTGGCTCAGGCGGCACCGCACCGGCCTCTGACCGCTGGGTTCCGTGGTTCAAATCCCGGTCACTCCATGTGAGATTTGTGCTGGACAAAGCGGAGGCGGGACAGGTTTTTCTCCGGGTACTCCGGTTTTCCCTGTCACCTTTCATTCCAGTAACACTCTCCAATATCATTTCATTTCATCTGTCAGTCATTAATCATTGCCCCAGAGGAGTGCGACAGGCTTCGGCAGCCGGCACAATTCCTATCCTCGCCGCTAGATAGGGGCTTCATTCATCCCATTCCTGACCCGGTAGAATGACTGGAAACAGAGATAACCAAGACTCACAACTGGAATGCATTCTGGGCCCTTCAGCCCTTCAACGTTTTTCGTAGTATGTGGAACCCTATATTATATGCTAAGAAAAATGTTTTCAACATTAAATTATGTGATGTTATTTCTACAAATCATCGCACTTTAGCAACTAGTTAGTGTCTGTGTGAAGGCTACGCAGAAAGTAATCAGACTCTACTGTAGGCAAGCACGTTTGATAGAGTGTAATGCGTTAATCGCCTAGGGACAACTAGCTCGAAAATGCCTCTGGCATTGATTGACACAACACGGTGGATTGTTGTGCTAGTTAGTTGGAGTGCTCAAAGCTGAGTGGGGTGGAGTGTAAACCCAATCAATCTGCATTACTCTCGAACCTGAGAACTACAACAGTGTTTGAAATTTCCAGTCCAAATTACCGTTTAACTTTTTCTACATAAATGACTTTATAATGAGCCTAAAAGTCTCCTAAGACCAAGGAGTTGAGTGTGGCTTCCTCATGTAGTAGTTGCGTCGTCCTTCACTGAATGGTCAGTCTGGAGGTTCTCAGGGCTCCGGGTTCGATTCCGGGTTTGGTTGGGGATTTTAATGACGGGATTTCCCTACCTCAGGGAATGGTACTTTTGTGTCCGCCTTACCACACATTTTCATTCGCATACACCACCATAGAAACACGCAATAGTGATACATTCCTCCACATAGGATTGGCGTCAGGAAGGACATGCGGCCGTAGAACTGGACTAAATTAGCTTAATATGCAACCCAAAAAATGGGGAAAATGGAAGAAGAAGAAGAAAAAGAAAAAGAAAAATACGCTGCCTCCGTGAGTTAGTGGCCAAAATTCTCCGTATTCCATGTCAGTGTTACTGGTATGATACATGCGTTATTGCCCAAGAAACGTAAATTAGTCATTGGATCCATGCCGCCAGTCCCGTAAAGTATGGATGGCGACAATACTACCTCTCCGGAAGCCTCGCTCACATCAGGCATTTTAATGGTGAACTGCGGGCTGGAACGCGGTTCACTCAGCCTCGTCAGACCAACAGAGGAGCTCTGTGGTAGGCTAAGTAGCCGACCAGCCCAAGAGAGTCGGGAAATATGACTGATAATATCGTTACGCTAACCACATGCCAGTCCAGTAACTGCAGGCCAAGGATCTAATGAGCTGTTATGCCATGGAATGTTTTCTTTGTAATATTAACAATCTTACAGATTTCCACTTTCGTTGCGTAATAGGAGCAGAAAGGGAATGTCCAAAGATAAATAATAATAATAATAATAATAATAATAATAATAATAATAATAATAATAATAATAATAATAATAATAATAATAATAATAATAACCTCGAAGGCCTGGATTCAATTCCGGGCTCTGCCACGAAATTTGAAAAGTAGTGTTATAAATCGTAACTACTGAATTATAAGAGGACTTCACCGTCGTGTTCACAATATCACGTTTATTATTATCAACAACACACACACGTCACAGAGTAAAAAAAGGCAACTATACATATACAAAGAATACATAGATATTTCAATGTTGACGTAACCAATGTCAATCCGCGACATCCTCCCCACCCTGCTCTATCTCCAAAGGGATGACCAGACCAGCTGCACTGGCCGAGTAATGAGCGTGTTGTCAGGCTGCCGCAGAACGACCGTTCTTGCATGTCCGTCTCTTCCTGGGCGCATCTCTTCTATCCTCGCTTTCTTCCACATGTGGCGAGGTCTGACGTCTTCTTGGAGGAGGGCGATGTCTCCGATCTTGGGCAAATGTGTATTGGTCTTTTGATTTTTGACCTCATGGTGACTTCTTAGCTGAAGCAGATACTCCTTTTTCCAGCGTCGTGAAAAGTCTCCCAAGACCTTTTGTTGTAATCTGTATTCCTTTACGAGATTTTTCCTCGTCCTCGGTTCTGGCCCTTCTGGGATGGACGTTAGTTTTCTTCCAACTAAAAAATGGGATGGTGTCAGGAGATCTCCCGTGTCTGCGGCCTGGATGATTGGCCTGCTTTCGAGGGTGGCTTCAACACTTGTCAATACTGTATTGAGACTTTCTTCGTTCAGCTCGGAATGGCCGAGTACCTTTCTTAGACATCTTTTTACAGAGCCAACCATTCTCTCCCAAATCCCTTCCCTCCAAGCCGCCCTCGGTGCGATAAACTTCCAACGAATACCATTCTGAGCACAGTGGTGGTGCACTTTGGTGTCTGTCATAATCTTATTGAGTTCTATAAGTTCGTTATGAGCAGTGAGGAAGGTCTGAGCGTTGTCAGAATATATGGTGTGCGGCACACCTCGTCTGCTGACAAACCTCTGCATGTCCATCAAGAATCTATCCGTAGACATATCCGTAGATAGCTCGAGGTGGATGGCACGGGTGGTGGCACAAGTGAAAAGAATGATGTACGATTTGTTAACATTGTTGCCACATCTAACGTACAGGGGTCCAGCGAAGTCGATCCCAATCACAGAGAAGGGTTGTGTCAATTATAGGCGGTCTGCTGGTAATGGCGCCTCAATCACCACTGGTCTGCTGTTGTGCGCTAATTTGCACGGTAGACAAGGATGCAGAATCTTCTTAGTTATTTGTCGAGGTCGCAGAATCCAGAATTCTTCACGTAGTTCTGCCAGTACTATTCGTACTCCAAGATGGTGAAGTTTGATGTGGGTCTCTTGAATGAATAACTCGGTGAACCTGTGACGGCCGTCCAGAATTGTTGGGTGTTTCTCAGTTTGAGACAAATTTGAGAATTGTAGTCTGCCACCAAGTCGGATGATACCTTAATGTAGAAATGGGTTAAATCTAGCAATCTGTGAAGTGCCTGGTAATCGTTCACCATTTCGCAATGCAGCTAGTTCAATAGTGAACCGCTCCTCTTGAACCCTTTTGATCCAGTATGTGCGTGACGCACGTAGCTCTTCTGCCGTTAGTGCATTGGGGTGTTTTGTGTTCTTGCTCAACATAGTGACGAAACGAAGTACCCAAGCTGTGACATGTAGCAATTTCCAGTATGAGCTATACCTCGAGATATCCAGTAGGGGTTACGCTATAGTGATCGTAAGAACTTGTTGCGTCTTCCTGGCTTCTGGCAACTGCGTGCAGGTGGGTGTTGGGTCACGTGGCCATGCACCTCTGTCTTTGATGAGCCAGCGAGGACCATGCCACCATGTTTCTAAGGAGGCTAGCTGATCTGCGTATACTCCTCGGGTGAGGTGATCTGCAGGGTTCTGATCTCCAGGACAGTGTCTCCATTGACTGGGGTTTACGTGATTATGTATTTATGTCACGCGGTTGCAGACAAAGGTCTTCCATTTATTCGGATCGTTGCGAATTCATCCAAGTGCAACAGTAGAATCGCTCCACAGCTGAGCATTCTTGATGTCACAGCCAGTATCTTGGCAGAAGTAGTGAAGAAGGCGTATACCAGCAAGTGCGGCTAGCAGCTCTAGTCTTGGTAGAGTTAACTTCTTCACGGGTGCTAGTCTGTTTTTGCTGCAGACAAGTTTTGTGACCGGAGTGTCGTTAAGCGTTGACTTCGTGTAGACGACAGCTCCGTATGCTCTCTCCGATTCATCGCAGAAGACGTGCAGATCTGGTTCATGTCCTGGTCCCGTAATGCCCACCTTTCGAGGTAATGATACAACTCTCCGTCCATGTACGGTGCGGTAAGAGTCGCAAAACTCTTGAAAAATAGTGTTTTCTTTAATGGATAATTTTCGCTTTTGGTTATCCACAATTCCAATAGTTTCTAAGTCCCAGAACCGTCGAACGCTTTCATCAGTTATCTGATCCGCTGTGAGTGAGACATGATGGACCATTATTTGGTTGATCGTAGTGCCAGATCTACTTCCGCTGAGAATGTAACCGAAGATAGTAGGAAGAAGAACCAGTGATGTTGTTACTCTGATAGGTTCCTTCATTGTTACTATCTTCCAGTATGAATCCGCACCTATAAGTACCTCGATCGGAAGATCGTTGTCAAGGTCGTCACTCGGATCAGCCAGCTTCATCTTCCTTAGCGACGCTAGCGCGGTTATGTCTTGGGGTGCAGTTGGTTGAAAAGTGTAGGAGCTCTGACTTTCAAAGGCGGTAATCGATACTCGAGCTTTGGTTGAGTAGCCCATAATGTCGAAACAAACCTTCCGTCTAATATCATACATAGTGGAGGGTGATTCAAACGTGCTTATCTCAAGAGTCTTGCGAAACAAGATATGGAACGACTGGAAGAAAATTTTCTTTCAATGCGTAGAAGAAACCACACCAACAGTAAATATAACCAGCAGACGGAAATCTCCATGGATTACCAAGGAGATAGTGCGAGAAATTCGAAGAAGGGACCGCCTGTACCAGAAATGGAAAAGAAATCCAGCCGATTATGAGTGGGAGAAATACAGGCTGGCTAGGAACAAGGCTAAACAATCTATCAGAGATTCCTACGATTCTTACATCCACAGTCTCAACACCAACTCCAAGGAACTCTGGGCTCTTCTCAGAAGTAAAGGTTGCAACAGAGCTCCATCTGTACTTAAACATAACGGTACGGCAGTCTCCACACCACAAGAAATTGCAGACACCTTCAACAGGAAATTTAAAAGTAACTTCTCCGTCCCTACTGAGGAAGAGAACAGCTATATTCAAGGTCAACATCTACCCCTCTCTTCCCTCTAACCAACCTGTATTTCTCAACGAATGAAGTAAAGGAGAGCCTTCTGAAAACAAGACCTCATGCCGCGACCGGGCCGGACCGAGTGCCAGCAAGAATTCTCAAGAATTGTGCAGTCGCCTTGGCGCCCTCGCTTTGCGACCTCTTCAACCATTCCATTAATACCGGGTCTGTACCTTTGGAGTGGAAAGAAGCCAACGTAGTGCCAGTTTTCAAAGATGGAGATAAGGAAAACGTAGATCATTACCGCCCAGTTTCTATAACATCAGGGGTCTGTAAATGTATGGAACGTCTAGTTGCTAAATGTATGTTGGATTTTCTCAAGGAGAGAAACCTGCTGAACTCAAACCAGCACGGCTTCATTCCGGGAAAATCCTGCACAACACTTCTAACAAAAGTCATTGATGACTGGCAATTCTCTTTGGAGCAGACTGATGTCTCACAAATAGACTGTGTGACTCTGGACTGGAGCAAAGCTTTTGACCAGGTGTCACATCAAAGACTTCTGTTAAAACTTAGCAACTACGGCATTCAGGGTAAACTGCTGTCATGGTTGAGGTCATTTTTGGTGGGTCCAACGCAATGTGTTGTGTACGGAGGAGCCAAATCAGACCAAACCACAATTACTTCTGGAGTAATTGAGGGCAGTGTGATAGGGCCCCTCCTGTACACGATTTATGCTCTCGACTTACCGGATTGTGTAAATTCGACCATGGCGCAGTATGCCGATGACACAGTCATTTACAGAGCCATGAAAAACAGTGATGATATTGTACAATTCCAATCGGATCTGGATAGTATAGCTCTGTGGTGTGAGGTAAATAGATTGTATATAAATATTAAGAAGTGTAAATATATAAGACTAAGCAGAGCTAAACAACCACTCCAGAACCAACTTACTCTATGTGGAATCCAACTGCCGACTTCTAACTCCATCAGACTGCTCGGTATTCACATTACGGACAATCTGAAATGGAATAAACACGTGGAGGAAGTGAGGTGTAAGGCATACCGGGCGCTAGGTTTCGTCCGTAGATGTCTCTCGGGAGGAAGAAGTAAAGCCCTACGAACGGCTTATATTTACCTTGTGCGGCCCATACTATTATATGGCCTTCCTTCCTGGCATCCAACTACAACGGAAAATATGAGGAAACTAGAAGGTATCCAGCGACGAGCAGAACGTTTAATTAACAAACACATCCCCTTAAACACAGCCAGGTCATTGCCACCAGTGAACTCGTTATGTACACAAATAGATGTAGCCTTCCTTAGGATATCCCTGACAGATAACACACACCTCTCCCCTTTCCACCGCCTGCAGCTCAATTACCGCTCTGTTAAAAGAGGCCAAGGAGTTACTCTTGTCCCTCCCTTCGCTAGAACAACCTCATATTTAAATGGGTTTTACTCAAGGGCTGCTCGTACGTGGAACCTTATACCATCTGAGGTAAAGCTACTTCCTCTTCCTCACTTCCTCCGCGAAGTAAAGAAAATGCATATGTAAATATAAACCTATATGTGATGTATATAACTTGTATAAATTAGAATTGCAAGAAGGATGGGTGCAAGTACAGGTGTATGTGGGCGAATGTGTATGCGTGCGCGTGTGTGAGTGGTTGTGAATGAGTGTGTACACAGGGGTCTGAGTGAGAGTATAAATGGCTGGGTGTTCTTACTCTAATATTTTCAGGATAAATCAAGATAGTAATTATTCTAAGGGTACAGTGTTTGTAGTGTAAATATGTAAATTTAAAATTGTCTACATAAGTCTGTATGTAAATATTCAGTAGAGTTTATGTACACATGTGGAGATGGAGGCACTTCCGTGTATGTGGGGCTTGCCATTTCTCCATCTACCACCCCTAAATTGTACATGTACAATTTAAAGAAAATAATAATAATAATAATAATAATAATAATAATAATTATAATAATAATAATAATAATAATAATAATAATAATAATAATAATAATAATAATAATAATAATAATAATAATAATAATCAGTAACATTAAGCTGCAGCGAATCAATCAGAGAATTGTGGATGAAGCCCGATTGACTCCCTGCATCCAGGATACAACGAGTTAGCTTGTTTCGCCCTGTCGGTCTCTTGATCCATACACGGGCCGTTTGCAGGTGTGTGAAATCGGACGTGATGACCCCTATCTTGCCCACGGAAGTGTGTTGACTGCTGCCCTCGGTACAAATGGATACATGGTGTGACCCTCGATATTTGTTGCAGGATGCCTTCCCCTTCTTAAAACACTGTGTCCTGTTGTGCCCACGGCGCAGGCAAAGAAAGCACCGGTTTGTGGCTTTCAGTCTCTCGACTCTCACCTGGGGTTCCTTCATCTGTTGACAATCCTGACCCCAGTGACCTCGGTTTTCGCAGTACACACAGAACGGGTCTAGTCGAGGTGTCTGCTTCCCCTTTTGTTTGTTTGGTTTTGTGTTTACGTGAAGAGTGGCTGCTATGGGTAATGAAGAGGTCGTTAATGGGGCGTCACCCCGTATCCTTTGAGCGTTAAGAGCTTCTTCGTTAAGGAACGCCATTAGTCGGGTCGTGTCCTCTTCTTGTATGCCTAGTCTTTTAGCGTGGACGAGTCAACGGCGACAAATGTCCTCTGGAAAGGCTCGTAATAGTTTGGGTGCTAAAATTCGACCATATGCGTCGACGTCTTCCCCTAGTGCTCTCAATGCTTGTATCCGGCGATGGCATTCAATGTAGGTCGTGTTTAATACTTCGGGGGCCTCCGAAACTGCAACTTCGAGATTTTCCAAGTAATCGAGGTGAGACTGAATAATCCTGTTCTTATCACCATATCACCATATTGTTTAGTTTGTTCGTATGTGTCTGCCGTTATAGATATACCGTCTACAAGACGCCTTGGTTCTCCCTCTAAGTACCCACGGAGAAACGCGTGTTTGTTTACGACGGACACCGACGAATTTTTGTCAATGGAGGACTCGAACTGCTCCCAGAATCCCGGCCATTCTTCTACGTTCCCTGAGAATGACTGCAGTTTAATGGTAGGAAGCTTTATCTCCGCTGTAGTCGTGGGTTGAACAAGGACACTCGGATACGTAGTGGTGGAGTTGGTCTCATTCCTCGCGCTTTTCTGTTGTATGAGGCCCGAGGCCTTTCTAATCGCCAGTTTGGAGTTGTCCAGATATTCTTCACAGGCTGCCACGTCGTCTTCGTACTCCGCGTCATCGAGTAAATCTTGGATACTGTCATTCAACGTATTTAAGGAGGCTAACGTTTCCTGTAGACGCTCGCGGATATGTTCTATTTCATCTAAGTTTGTGGATTGATTGAACGAATGAATCTGATTAATAAAACGCGTAGTGTTCGAACGTTGAGTTACTCGTCTACGTTTTAATTTCGTGAGCTGATTCGCTATACTGCCTTCCATAATGTCTCCTGCCAGTAAATTAATTCTTCATTGATCTGAATACTATTACTCCTTGAGATATTCAGAAAAAAAATTAACATGTGAAATGATTGCGCGACTCAACGTTACGTCATACACTATTGTCAATGAATGGTTGCCAGAGATGTCTTATTAAAAGTTAAAGATCATAGCTTAGTTACTCCCTTTTTACAACAGACGGCGCTAGTGTTCTAGTCGAGTGTTGCATGCATAGATCTCTTTGGAATGGAAGTCATTACGGATATTTTGACGTAGGTGGGGTTATATTTCTTGTTACGAGTAATATTGAAATTCCTTCAAACTTCTATGCATTAAATGTTCAGAAAAAATTACCAATCTACGGTCAACACTACGTATACTGTAATTGTGTTTCGTCTTATCTGTTGGTTTGAAGTTGTAGCTAGTTCTGCGTTGGCGATCCTTTCTTCTTCACAGAGATGCGTAGATATGTCGAGATTCAAGTCGCTCAACATCCGTGACCGTGATGTGAAGATCCTCTTCTGTTCTCTCGTGTCGCGTTGAACTCGTAATATTCCCGGAGGTTTCGGCACCAAAATTTTGTGTGTTATAAATCGTAACTACTGAATTATAAGAGGACTTCACCGTCGTGTTCACAATATCACGTTTATTATTATCAACAACACACACACGTCACAGAGTAAAAAAGGCAACTATACATATACAAAGAATACATAGATATTTCGATGTTGACGTAACCAATGTCAATCCGCGACAAGTAGTACGAGGAGTAGAACGGGATCCAGTCAGCCCCGGGAGGTCAACTGAGTAGAGAGAGGTTCGATTCTCACCTCAGCCATCCTCAAATCGGTTTTCCGTGATTTCCCACTTCTCCTCCAGGCAAATACCGGGCTGGTTCCTAACTTAAGGCCAAGGCCGCTTACTTACCTTTTCTTTGTCTTTCATCCCTTCCAATTTTTCTATCCCCTCAAAAGCCCCCTATTTAGCATAGCAGGTAAAGCCACCTAGGGGAGGTAATGGTCCTCATCCCCAGTTTTACCCCCGACGCAAAGTCTCACAGTCCAGGACACTGGCCTTGAGGCGGCAGTGGTGGGATCCCTCGCTGAGTTCGAGGGAAACCAACCCTGGAGGGTAAAAGGATTAAGATAGATACTAATCATAATAATAATAGTAATAATAATATTAATGTTATTGGTTTCTGCGTCCCACTAACAATTTTTAGGGCTTTTGGAGACACCAAGGTGCTGGAAATATGTCCCTAAAGAGCTTTTTTACTCGCCAGTATCTCTACCGACATGAGGTTGACTTATTTGAGCACCTTCAAATACCATCGGATTGAGCCAGATTCGAACCTGCCAAGTTGGGTTCAGAAGGGCAGGGCTCTACCGTCTGAAGTACTCAGTTCGGCAATGTTCAACGACCACGAAACAAGAGTTGATGGCAAACTCAAGGGAGGTACTCATAGCGATCTGACGGGAATGATAGGTTGTATTTTCCAAAAACTCTGCGTGTCATTCTGGAGACAGCCGCTGGTCTGTCCATCAAGAAGAAATTAGGAAGCGGTCTCATTATCATAAAAAGCAAGTAAGAAATGAAAAGCTGACAAAATATTTTCGTTTCTTTACTTTAATTTAGCACCCACTCGCAGAAGTTAACACGAACGACAGGATTTGTAACTTTATAGGGGTAAAATGTCAGCCCTCTCAACACTGAAATGAGTGAGATTACACACTCATGAGCTAAACATTTGGGCGGTTCGCGGGGGCTGAGCGGGAGTTTGGCTCTCATATCTTCATCTTTCTCGTCAGTCAAGACTACGGTGACTGACTGTTGATGGAAGGAATGAGGAACAAGACAGCCTCAAAAGCGGAACTTTCCACAATTGTTTACTGTACTTTTAAAACGAAAAAACTGTAATATTCTCAAAAGCATTGTGTTGCAAGTTTCCCTCCTGCTTAACCAAATTTACAAAAGTCATGCGGACGTTACTTCGATCAGAGATAAGTATGGCTTGTTGGTTTCCTACTGTTCATCATATGCACATATGCGTTTATTTTCCCGTTTTGTATTCTCAGTTTTAAATGTTGGTATTCCTTTTTTGTGATCAAATAGAAATAAGTACAGTCATCACGATCCGACGCCGAATTCATTTCAAATATCACAGAAACTTAACGAATAACACCATAAATATAACACGTTTTGTTGTTGCGCTACAGAATGGCCACACACGCCACGGCACGGACTAAGGGTAAATTGAAAGTCGGAAGGTACATGCTGAACACTTTCCCAAAAAATGCTATAACCTGCTTCTTTGCATTTTCAAAGAGCATACTGCTGACAATTGTTTAGCTATGTTTAGTTGAAGCTAGATGGCAGGACAGTTGCGCGTTGTGAAAATCCGTACCGATGGCAATAACAATGAAAATTCGTTCAGATAGAAAACGAAGCAATTGCAGGACAAATGATGTAAACATCATGATTGTCTTCAGGTGTAAAACCACGTGGTCATCGGTCGATATCGACAATGAAATATGTGAAGATGATTACAATATGTGAGAAAAGGGCGTTAAGGAACGATCACTTGAAAATAAGACAAGGAGGAGTCATAAAAGGGAATGCCCTTTCATCACAGCGTCGGAAGAAAACTAAATGTGAAGGCTTACCATATCGAAAGCTCATATAAGTGATCAATAATCACATTACAACGAGCATTGTTTGTTGTGATGTGCTTTGTCTCTTCTGCTGCCACTTATCTCCGACAGATGGGATTACTTCAGTGTTCCGGGTAAAACAGCCTGCCTGAATATTGGCGGAAAGTAGTTGGGGAGTTAGATAACTTTGCACATGCTATATGATTGTCCCGCCAACGACAGTTAGTTCATCTGTGGTCCTAATATCGAAAGATGCATTCTGACAAGTCCGTTTACTGCCTACCTGGGAGGGAAGAAGGGACTAGGGGGCATGGTTGCCATGGAAACGTGGGCGTGGCCACTGTGGTTGCCATGGAGATAAGCCTGCTGGCCAGGTCGAGTTGCTTGGAGTTGCCAATCCTCTCACGAACCAACAAGTGAGTCGGAAACGAGGGGAAGGAGAACAGAATGCAGAAATGTGGCAACACCGTACATTCGGACATGCAATACTCCTCCCTCCAGTCCTATCTCTCAGAATGTTTATTGAAATATTATGAATATGTTTGACAATATAGAACACTCTTGTAAAGGACGAGCGATTTCATCAGCATCACTGCAACATCATTTTCACAATAGAACAGAAACCTACAGATCAATTAACTTTCTGGATCTCACCATCGCAATCACAAATTACACGAAAACGCATTGTTTACAGAAAAGCAACAGCAACCCGCACAACCATATAACCATATATATAACTCCTCCTGTCACCCAACTCCACAAAAATAGGTTCCTTTTACAACTATGCCTCATAGAGCATTAACACTACCATTACATGTATAGTTTACGACTGAAGAAATACTACTCGTAAAACAAATGGCGCAAATATAGATACAATCTATATATGAGAGATAAAATGCTTAGAAACATCAGGAAGAAAAGAACGGGAAAATCAATGCAAGAAAATGAACGCCAAAAACAAAACCTCCAATATCACAGCATACCATTAATTGGAAAAGTATAATACCAATTGCCTAGAGCCCTCAAAAACAATAATATATCAAATCAAATCAAAATCTCATAATTTGCAAATGAGGTGTCCACCTCGGTGGCAAATGGTACACTAAAATACATTATTGTCAAGCACTAAATTTTAAATTAAGAGGGGAAGAAGTAAATTTTTCTAGAATTCAATATTATATAATTTTCACTAACAATTTTTTCTATTAAACACAAAGCTCATCCTTAATAAATTTATGTTGTTTACAAAATTATACTTATAATATCTCCTGTACTTGAAAACATAGTCAACTCATATACAGTATGTGGAATTACTTCAAATAATACTATACAACTGGTATAAGATTAAAATTTACATTGCATTTATTTATTTATTTATTTATTTATTTATTTATTTATTTATTTATTTATTTATTTATTTATTTATTTATTTATTTATTTATTTATTTATTTATTTATTTATTTATTTATTTATTTATTTATGAAAAAACCTTACCACATGTGCTGGGGAGTTGCCCTCAAGGAGAACTGCTTAGGATCAAACGCCATAACATCATCAGAAACCTGATTGCTAATGCTCTTCGTCTCAAAAATCTAGAAGTGTACGAAGAAGTCCACTGCCTCGCCGAAGGAGGCAGCACTCGCAGGATTGATATTATAGCGATTGACAGACGGAGGAACGAAGCAGAAATTATTGATCCTACGGTACGCTTTGAATTTTCAGCCTCTCAGCCGACTGACGTAGACAATGAGAAAAAGGATATCTATAATCCAACCATCCCTTTCTTTCTTGAGTCGTATAACCTAAAAAAAATTACGGTGACTGGACTTTTCTTTGGCGCGAGGGGAACAATTCCCAAATCTTTCGTCACATGGCAACAAAAATATAAACTAGCTAGAAGCCTACAAGATGAGATAGTCGTCTCACTCATCAAGTACTCCGTTTCTATTCTTCGTCACCATTTATATGGAGTTCATGGCATTTAACATGGTTAATTGTAACCTATCATTTTTTTAAACATTAATCTTTTTATCTTCCCTCAAAATTGTTATTGTGTATTATTCTGTGTCTTATGGCAAATCTAGGGTGTCCTGGATTAGACTAAATAAATAAATAATAATAATTATTTATTTATTTATTACCCGTTTTGGAACCTAAGTAGCTAACTCACCAGCTTCACAATAATAAAAAGCCTGGGTCAGATTCTACCGCACTCAGTACACCAAATAAATTAAAACAGACTGGTGTATATAAAATCACCTGTAAAAACTGTGGATGTTTTTACAATGAACAAATTGGAAGAGGATTTGACATCAGATTTCACAAACACCTGGCGACACTGCGGCAACATATGCATGCAAAATCAGCAGTTGTTGCACATCAACATGACACAGGGCATGAAGTATGAAATATACAACATTCCCTCGCCATTTTACGCACGCATCCAAAAGGTATATAAATGTAATATTTACGAGTTAATACTTTGGAAATGTATAGACATAAATTAACAGATCCTCAACACACGAACAGTGATAACATTGAAAATGAGTATTTAAACCTATATTAAGCAGAAACTTTATAATTAACTCAATATAGATGTTATAAATACGTAATGCACGTTCAATAGTATAATATTCTTTAGAGAAACAATTATATGTCATCATTTCACCAGATGACAATGGAGCCTAACTCTGAGACGCGTTGTGAAGTACAATATTCTATAAAAATTGCGAGTGGTAACAGTTTTAATTATTAATAGACATCCGTGACTCAGGCGGCAGTGCGCTGGCTTCTCACCACTGGGTTCCATGGTTCAAATCTTGGTCACTTCAAATGAGATTTGTGCTGGACAAAGTGGTGGCGGGTACTCCGGTTTTCCCTGTCACCTTTCATTCCAGCAACAGTCTTCAATATCATTTCCTTTCATTAATCATTGCTCCAGAGTTGTGAGAGAGGCTTCGGCAGACGGCACAATTCCTATCCTCGCCGCTAAATGGGGGCTTCAATTGCATTCCTGACCTGATCGAATCGCTGGAAACAGGCTGTGGATTTTCATTTCACATGTCCCGGCGATATTTCGTAAGGTAGTCAACTACGGTCTGACCGTGTCAGTCTCGTAAGGATTCTCCGAGAGAACATTTTTTTTTTTTTTTTGCTAGGGGCTTTACGTCGCACCGACACAGATAGGTCTTATGGCAACGATGGGATAGGAAAGGCCTAGGAGTTGGAAGGAAGCGGCCGTGGCCTTAATTAAAGTACAGCCCCAGCATTTGACTGGTGTGAAAATGGGAAACCACGGAAAACCATTTTCAGGGCTGCCGATAGTGGGATTCGAACCTACTATCTCCCGGATGCAAGCTCACAGCCGCGCGCTTCTACGCGCACGGCCAACTCGCCCGGTCTCCGAGAGACTAGTTAACACTATCAGAAGTGTAGAAGACTCGGATTCGAGTCTCGAAAACGGATATTCTATAATTTTGGTGATTTTAGCTCAAATTCACGACCACCTACAAAGGTGTCATCCTGAAAAACAGTTTTAAATACGTAATCACCAATGTATTAAATACAAAACCGTAGGAGATAATGAAAGGAGGAAGGCTGCAAAGGACGTCTTGAATTTGCATTTAGGCATACGAAAACAATTCTCAGATATAATGAATGTTCCTCTTCTTCTTCTGCTTTCCCCACACTCCGTTTTAGAGCCTTTCTTGATATCAGCCACGATTTCTGTTTCTTTAATGGTTGGTAGTATGATGTGGTGGATGAATATGAAGGGGTGAAATATCCAGTGCCGCGACAGAAAAAGTAACCACATGCGGCCAAAACCCCCTGAACCGAACGCCGATCAGCCAATCAAGGATGGTTGATCGAAGTGGATAAAGATCTACAGGAACTGGGAATAACAGAAGGAATCTTAAAGGATCGGACAGCACTCACGAAGATGCTTAAACATAAGAAGTACCAGGACAGACTACCGACAAAGAAGATTGGCGCCCTTCGGACAAAGGAGAGGAAGGAGCAACACAGCCTGAGGATGCGCAACTACTGGGCAAACATCAAAGCCCATTCCAAAATGTTATAGTTGAATGTCGTGGTCCTTAGCTGGTCTATACGAAATAATAATAATAATAATAATAATCATAATAATAATAATAATAATAATAATAATAATAATAATAATAATAATAATAATAATAATAATAATGAAATCAAAACAGAAATCAGTCAAGGGGATGGATTATCTCCCTTACCATTTAATTTCGTTCTGGAAAAAGTGATTAGGATATTGCAAAATGAAACTAAATGTATAAATATTGGTAGATGTATCCAAAAGATAATTCTCCTTAATTGCCCAGCATTTGGTGATGATATTGCCGTCCTATCTAACAACAGACAGAAAGCAATCCAGTCTGTAGAAAAACTCCATGAAATAGCAGCCAGAACAGGACTCCAAACTTCTTATGGGAAACAAAGTATATGGAACAGACCAGATCAGTTTTCAACAATCTAACATTAATCATCCAAAATAGGGTTATATCGCTCAAGTAGACAAATTTAAATAACTAGGTGGAATTATTGAACCAGCAGGGTTAAATCAGCAAGCTAACAAATATAGTACTGCAAAACTTCAAAGAGCATACACAATTACTTGGAAGAGATACAATAAAAGAACTCTATCAAAGAAGGCAAAAATACGACATCATAACAGTGTAGTTAAAACAGAAGCACTATATGCAACTGAAACTATTGTAATTGGGGGCATATGGTCGGAAAACAAGAAAGGAAAATCCTCAGGGAAACCATAGGACCAAAACACTAAAATGGAATTTGGATGAAAAAGAAATCACATGAAATAAATCAAGTTACAGAAAACAGTAAACGGCGATTACAATTTTATGGTCCCTTACGCGGTATACAATGAATAATAAAAATATTACATAGAACATTTTAAACTTAGGCTTAATAATGAAAAATCACAGTAACTGGCTAAAAGAATCCAGCGAAAACCTAAATGAAATTGGCATTAATGTACAAATCATTCTGGGTAGAGTAAAATTGAGAATCTTAATTCACAAACACAAATTTTCTTTTAAGTCCACCCTACTGTATACATATTAGACTGAACAACGTAGAAAGAAACACAGCGAGAAGATGAAGAGATATTGAAAGAGAAGGAGAAAAAAGAAAGAAAGCCCTAATGAATTGAAACACGCTCCTTATCTGGGCATTACGAATTAATAATAATAATGAAGGGAAAGGATGCTCCTTCGAAAAATCTTGGTTCCAAAGAAGTTGAGATCAAATCAGGAACTCTATAAAACCCATCGACAATTTACGACAAGGATGAGGAAAAGAAGACTGACGTTTTATGGACACATTAAGAGGATGAATCAAGAGAGTTTGTACAACAAAACACTCCTTCTACAAGAAAGGTGGAAAACACAGCCTGAGTGACTTTCAAAAATGCACGAAGTCTTAGCAGAAGTGAATGTCGTAGACAGAACAACATTTAGGAAAAAGTTTTGCGGGAGTGAGGGATGCACCCTCAAAGCTAGTGGCAAAAGGAAGAAAGGAAGAGAAAGGAGAAGCCATGTACTTAAGGACCTTCGGCGAGAGTACAAAGAGAAGGGCAGTAGTCTGCGTGACAGGACAGGTAGATTGTGTAAACTTAGCCCACAGATAACCGTATCGATGAATGAATGAATGAATGAATAATAATAGTAACAACTTGTTTCGACTACCATGTACAGGCCTTATGCCATGACACATTTTAAGCTGCCTGTGTGACAAGTTTTTCTGTTATTTAATTTAAACATCAGATTCCCATGTTTATTTCATTAAGCATGAATCAATGAGCAATTACTCGCAGTTGAAGCTCTTTATTCCTTTACTAATCATTTTAGTGATCTTACGAGCAATTTCAATATTGAGAATCTTTGTATACACTTCCTTAACCTGTACCTTTTCAGCGATTAATTATCTTTTTTAACTCTTTGAATTCTGGCGCTTTAGAGATGTAGAAAAATCTCTGCTGTGTCAACCTTTCTCAAAGTGATACCTTTTCGCACTTCATTATATCGAGAGATTCAGATTTTTCCCCTTTAATTTTCTAAAGCATTTCATTTTTATTCTCCATGAGAGACTTGGATTATAATGAATAGCCTACAGTGTCTTTAATTGAAAGTTACATTCCCGGGACTGCTGTTGAGTTTCATCCTTATGCAGTCGTGGAAATTCTCTTCATATACCTCCTGGCATGTTGTGTTGTTGGAACATAATTCCTAGACTGTGTTTATCCTGTACCTAATATCCTCTGTATGTATTTATTGTACCCTTTAAATCTTAGGCGGTATGTATGTCGAGTCCGCAGTCCAAAGAAACTTCAGGCGTCACTAAAGAGGCATACTAGAGAAGTTAGGAGTGAAGTAGTTTCCTGTTTTTTTTTTTTATTTGCCAAGGCACCTGAGTTATAGCTCACTGTGGTGCAGTTCATTCTAATATTATCATGCCTTCAGAGTATTCATATAGTAAATTAATACACTCCAGTAATATAAGTTTGTAACATCAATCAGTTAACGATCATTTTAGTTACATGAATATATCTAAATACTACATATCACACATAACTTACGTTAGTATCATATTAACATATCATAGAAATATAATCATATGCATATGTTTTGTTTTGTATAATTGTATTATTTCATAATGATGCACTGTAAGAGTAAACAAGCAGACGAACAAACTACTAAATATACAAGAAGGAAACTGTGACAGTCAGTTTCAAAATGTATTAATTCTACAATTCTTTTTCTACTTAATATAATTCTTTAACTTCTTTTTGAACATTTGTATTGAAGAGGCGTTCTTTATATCCTCCGGCAGTTTATTGTAGAGACTAACACAAGGAATTACTTCAATATTATTTGAATGGATAACAGTGCAGTGGATATTATTGGCATTTCTTGTATGATAATTGTGAATTACTAAATTTATTTTACATGATGTATTTGAGTGTGTGATATTACGAATAATTTTATATATCATAACAATGAAGATATCTGTCGTAGGCAATCAAGTGAGAGACCCTTACATAGCCTGTACAACTGTTCAGTAGAAGTTAACAGAGACAATTTAGAAAGTATTGTCAGTGCTATGTTATGCAGTATGACAACTCTACTGAATAATTATTTAGTAAAATATGCCCATTTAAGTATTATAGCTCTCAATTTGCGCTTCGAAAACACTTTTCAATAAATCATGAGAAACTTTGTATTTCATCTATTTAGAATGCCGATATCTGGGATCAGTTTGTCACAGATAGATTCGACATGATTATTCCACGTTAGTGATTTTTCAATAATTAGTCCAAGAAATTTAGCAGTCCTTTTCTCTAGGTACTGACTGCCCAAAAACATCAAATGTAAATCTAAAAATTAATTATGTTTTTCGGTTTATGAAATAAAATATAATTGAACTTTGTCAGATGGATAATAAATCGATTTTTATAGAACCAAATTTCAATTTAATTTGCATCATGCTGCAACCTCACCGAGTTTGAAGATGCTATTACATAATAGTCTGTAAGATGTATTGAAATGTACTCTCCAACCTACCCCATGAGCGATTTTCTGACACTATTCATCACAAGGAGTGACTACTAAGGAATGGTATTACTAACAATCCTCACACTTCAGTCACTTTCATCTTGTGAATAATACTAAAAATTTCGTGTGGCTATTTCTAGCTGAGTGCAGCCCTTGTAAGGCAGACCGTCCGATGAGGGCGGGCGGCATCTGCCATGTATAGGTAACTGCGTGTTATTGTGGTGGAGGATAGTGTTATATGTGGTGTGTGAGCTGCAGGGATGTTGGGGACAACACAAACATCCAGCCCTCGAGCCACTGGAATTGACCAATGAAGGTTAAAATCCCCGAGCCGGCGACCCTCTGAACCGAAGGTCAGTATGTTGACCATTCAGCCAACGAGTCGGACAAGGAGACCAATGAAAAGAATAAACTTGTTCTAGCCTATACCACAAGACAGAGTGCACGGTGATGTGTCTAGCCTGAAATGAACCGTACGCTAGGATAAACATTAGATCTATCATGTTAAGAAAAGTTACCTTGTAATTTTACGTGATTATAGTCATATCCGTGGTAGAGTGTCGGCCTCCGGATCCCAAGATAGCGGGTTCAAACCCGGCAGAGGTAGTCGGATTTTTGATGGGCGGAAAAAAGTCCATTTGACACTCCATGTCGTACGATGTCGGCATGTAAAAGAACTCTGGTGATACGTTTGGTATTTACCCGACAAAATTAATTAAAATCTCAGCCATAGACGCCCAAGAGAGATCCGGTTTACTCTAGGTCCGCTAGATGGCAGACAGAGTAAACCGGAACGTCGAAATTGACGAGCAGACAGCCAGATGGCGTCAAATCGAAATGTCTGCAAACGGTAGCTGAGGCCATACGATTATTATTATTACTTAAAATCTGAACGACGGAGACAAGACTTCGATTTCAAATCTCTCGCATAACTCCTAATTTCGAAGTAACATTGCATTCTTTGTTTACGCAAATCTGTTTGTCCTAATCTTCTCCAGGTTAAACTTCATCCCTTGCTGAGCAAGTCATCAGCATCTCAAGAAATGTTCCAATGATTTAGCTTTTCTTTCGTATTTTTAGAATCTGCTTTACGCCACACCTACACAGAAAGGGCAGGACAGGACAGGTCTAGGAGTGGGAAGGAAGCAGCCGTGGCCTTAATTAAGGTACAGCCCCAGCACTTGCCTGGTGGGAAATGGACAACTACGGAAAGCCAATTGTGAGGTTGTAACCCAGTGTCTCCCGAATGGAAGCTGACAGTTACGGGACTCAAACCACGCAGCCACTCGCTCGGTGATTTAGATCTTCCTCTGGTCATATTTTAACACATCATTGCCTCTCAGCAAGTAAATTTCCTTATTTGTGGTTCAATCTAGCCAGATAATCTTCAACATTCTTATGTAGCACCACATTTCAAAGTCTCTTTCCTTCTGTACCTCTTCTTATGCATATATACACTACGTCATTTAAACACCTCATTCTAATAAGCACGTGTATGTCCGAGGAAGAGAATTCTATTCTATATAAAGACTTCCATTCTATTCGTTGGAGCTGGTCCACTTTTTCTCAACTGATATTTCCCGTGCTACTTCACTTCACTGAATTCCATTACCTTTTTTCTGAATGGTTCAATGCCGAGGTAGCCATTTCTTCAAGGGCGGACAGAAATCTTGGCCCTTTATGTCGTAATTGTTGGCAAGTTACTCAGATACTCTGATGCTACTCAGCCGTAGGAGGCGCCATGTAGAATTCCGCTTCGCTGTTGCATGGCTGACAATCGAATTTCAAAATTGGTACGGAGGCCGCCAAATGGTGCAACATCAGAAGAACTATGACCCGGTAGCTGAGACCATAGTATTATAAGAATGGGTGCCAAAAATGTGTTGATGAGTTGCGTGGTAGGAGGTAACTTAATAAATAGCGTATGATCTCCCTTCCACACTCAGTAAACATCCACGCCTTTGTGAGCTTGCGATTCCTTTTAGTTCCAGTGACACAGCTGGAAGAAAGGTCAATCAATTCAAAGTGCGCGTGCTAGAGGCCTTCCTTTAGATGTCTTTTGGGAAAACTGCGTTCATAACGAACATCAGCTGGTGCCTGGAGTGTTAGCAGTGAAACACGCGAGAATAAAGCAGGCAGAGGTGTTCAAAACTTAGGCAAGGGTGTCGAGCTTAATATGTCTTAAATAGGAGCCTTATTGGCAAGTATAAACAAGATGGGAAATACATAAAAACTATCGAAATGTGACTACGATAAACGATCAAGGTCCATCGACGGCAAGTGCCGACACTGCTGGGCAGTTATTCGACCACAGGCGCTATAGGCAGCAGTCTTGCGTTGGATAACGTTTTATAGAGAATCTAAATGCCATGAGGAAGAACATTCTGGGGAAAAAATGGTGTATACAGAGGAAGGTGCAATAATGAGCTATATTCATACGTGGAGAAAATAACGAGCACAGGCTGTCCAATGGGATCATTTTCTACTTTGTGGATAAGAAGACCAGAGAAGCCTCGTTCAGGGGGGAGAGAATGGTTTTGTGAAAGTACTTAGAAGACGGGCTGATGACGTGACCTCTTGGAAAGAAACTTGGAGTACACCATCGTTTACAGGAAAGGCTCTACCTGGAAACAGGAAAGAAGTAAACTGAGGAGAGAAATGAAGCTCACAGCAGACGAATGCGAGGATTCTGTGCTATGGTAGATAACAGCATAAATGGCGTGGTCAACAGCTGGCAGAATCGAAATAAAAAGGTGTTTTTTGCAAGTTGCTTTACGTCGCACCGACACAGATAGGTCTTATTGCGACGATGGGACAGGGAAGGGCTAGGAGTGGGAAGGAAGCGGCCGTGGCCTTAATTAAGGTTGATCCCTAGCATTTGCCTGGTGTGAAAATGGAGAACCACGGAAAACCACTTCAAGGCTGCCGACAGTGGGGTTCGAATCCACTATCTCCCGAATACTGGATACTGGCTGCACTTAAACGATTGCAGCTATCGAGCTTGGTAAATAAAAAAATAATACTGCCGGTTTAAGTACTACAACTAATTCTGTAGTGTTTGGAGACTCTGTGGTGCCAGAATTTGGTCATACCCGAGTTATTTTTCGTGCCAGTAAATGTACTGGCTCTAGCCTGGCGTACTTTATCACCTCAAAGGACTGCTACGCTTAAACGGATTATAACTCAACGACTTTACCACCATACCCGCTCCTCTCCTGTTATAATTTGTAAGTTACAGGTTCACGGCTGATACAAGCAGTTAATGTTAAGTGGACTCCATGACTTATCAAGCTGGATTCGTTCTCCTTTAAAAAGCGAACTACGAAATCGAGTTTTGGACTGTAATATTAATCAATAGTTGATGTTAATGAATGTTAATTATTCGCTATGTGCATTCCACCTTGGAATAAATTTCGCATGATAAAATAATAATGTTAGAATAATTAAATAACTATTCACAGATATTTAAATTTAAATTAGCATTATATATTTACCAAGCGCAATGACGTTTAAGCACAGATGGGTTAGACGTATTTTAATTTATGATTGTAAATTTCCATATAGTTTACAAATATGGTATCCTACTTGCACTCGTTCATAAATTTCCGTTTAGGCTCCTTTGATAAGAAGACGACAGGTACAGTCGCTCACAACGTAATAAGCGCATGGTACTATATTTCCCCTAAGGTACATTTTTCTCTGAAAGAATTCAACCTATGAATACTATGTATTGTTTGTTATGAGCATCCTCTGTGATTTTCTGTACTTTGATTATAGTTAAAATTAACATGCAGCTGTACGTATACGTAATAGAAACAAACGTTCGGGAATAGTTCACTACAGTTTCTATTTTAAGGGGAGTCAAAGATCAAAAAGTAAAATATGTTGCTACTTTTATATTTTCGTTCTCAAAATAATTGTAGTTTCCACATTAACTCGCCATAGAATATAATACAGGCCTGAAGCAGATTAAAGTTAGCGTCTGCTAGGTTTCTGGCTGTTCTTATAGGTGGGTGTCTAGATTTTAGCCTGTTAATAAGAGCATCATTCATGTCACCATGGATTGGCAACTGACTGTTGTTAGTTATTTTCTTATAATCTCGTAGGAGTGCATTTTCTCGACGGAGGTGAGGTGGTGGAATATAGGATAGAACAGGTAGCCAGAAAGGGGGAGTAGATCTAATTGTCCCTGATATCATACGCATAATGTGATTCAGCTGAGTGTCAATTTGGAGTGACTGCTGTTAAGCCATCTTGATGAGCAGTATTCTGCAGCAGAGTACACAAGACCAAGAGCTGAACACCGTAGGGCAGATGCTAATGATCCCCAGGTGGTTCCACACAGCTTCTGTAAGATGTTGTTTCTTGATCGTAACTTAGCAGCCGTATTCTGAAGATGTTTCTTGAAGGACTGAGTTCTGTCAAGAGTAATCCCTAGATATTGTGGATATCTGTTGTGGGCAAGACAAGTGTTCTCAGACTGAACCTTCAGTTCACTATTGGCCATTTTGTTGCTAAGGTGAAAAAATTGTAACTTCACTTTTATTTGGATTCGGTTGTAATCTTAATTTGCGAAAGTACTGTCCCAAGGTGGTAAGATCAGCCGTCAGTGTTTCTTTAGTGTTTTCCATGAATTTATCTTGTACTGCCAGAGCCCAATCATCAGCATATCCGAATTTTCTAGAGCTGGTTTTACCTCAAAGTGCCCTATACATGACCCCTGGGTGGTGCTAAGAAAGCAACATTGGCAGCCAGACAATCCTTGGGATCTCCTGGCTTAAAACATATCGCAATGACAAGACTTCAGGTTGTCTAGTTGTACTTCCACTTAAAACAATAATCACCACCACCTCATAGCAACCGTGGCACTGTGATGTAAGATATGGATGGATGACCAGGCAATGTTATCTAGCAGCCGGGAAAATTGAGATGTAAGGTATAGAGTGCTAGCAAACGTGCTGGCTGTGATGTAATGTATGGATTGATGGCCGGAAAATGTTATCTAGCAACCGTGCAGGGTGTGATGAAAGGTATGATCGGATGGCCAGACAATGTCGGGGTAGCAACCGTGCAGGCTGTGATGTGAGGTATGGGTGGATAGCCAGACAATGTTACCTAGCAACTGTGCAGCCTGTGATGTAAGGTATGGATTGATGGCCAGACAATGTTACCCAGCAACCGTGCAGGCTGTGATGTAATGTATGAATAGATGGCCAGACAATGTTACCCAGCAACCGTGCAGGATTGATGTAGGGTATGATTGGATGGCCAGAAAGTGTTATCTAGCAACCGTGCAGGCTGTGATGTAAGGTATGTGTGGATGGCCAAACAATGTTACCTAACAACCGTTCAGGCTGTGATGTAATGCATGGATTGATGGCCAAACAATGTTACCCAGCAAGTGTGCGGGCTGTGATGTAAGGTGTGATTGGATGTCCAGACAATGTTACCTAGCAACCGTGCAGGCTGTGATATAATATATGGATTGATGGCCTGACAATATTACACAGCAACCATGCAGGCTGTGATATAAGGTATGATTGGATGGCCAGACAATGTTACCTAGCAACCGTACAGGCTGTGATGTAATGTATGATTAGATGGCCAGAAAGTGTTATCTAGCAACCGTGCAGGCTGTGATGTAAGGTATGATTGGATGGCCAGACGATGTAACCTAGCAACCGTGCGGGCTGTGATGTAATGTATGATTGCATGGCCAGGCATTGTTACCTAGCAACCGTGCAGGCTGTGATGTAATGTATGATTGGGTGGCCAGACAATGTTACACAGCAACCGTGCAGGCTGTGATGTAATGTTTGTTTGGGTGGCCAGACAATGTTACACAGCAACCGTGCAGGCTGCGATGTAATGTATGATGGGATGGCCAGACAACGTTACCTAACAACCGTGCAGGCTGTGATGTAATGTATGATTGGGTGGCCAGACAATGTTACACAGCAACCGTGCAGGCTGTGCCTTATGGCAGGTGGTTATCTGAAATTAGCATCCGTTGATGGATGGCCATGACCGAAAGATAAATTTATGATCATTGGATTTTCGCAAAGGCAAACGTGGCTACTTTTTTTACTTCTTACTATGACGTAATTGCCTTCTTTCTCGACTCAAAAGAGTACCGTACTGTAGTTACATTCCGCACTGATTGGTTGAATTCTGATTCACACAAATGCACAACGTCAGATAGATTATTAATAACCGAACACTAAATTTTACCTGGTTGAATAGTTTCTCCGCTCGATTGCAGCTCAGTGGTTCTGTACCCATCTAAATAAAAACACGTCACCTCTGGATTCCCAGCTCAAGTAATCTCCCCCTTCCCCATGTTGACTAATGCATAGGTTAATCCATTTCTGACAGATAAATATCAGAGTTCGTATTACCTTCGTTAATCCAAGACCAGAGGACCATGTTTCTGACTCTGTCAGCTTAGTGGACAGTTCACTGCTTAAAGTAACATCAATTTTGATGGTTTTTTTTTTTTGCTAGTTGCTTTATGTCGCACCAACACAGATAGGTCTTTTGGCGACGATGGGACAGGAAGGGGCTAGGAGTGGGAAGGAAGCGGCCGTGGCCTTAATTAAGGTACAGCCCCAGCATTTGCCTGGTGTGAAAATGGGA
Source organism: Anabrus simplex (assembly GCF_040414725.1). Lineage (NCBI taxonomy): Eukaryota > Metazoa > Arthropoda > Insecta > Orthoptera > Tettigoniidae > Anabrus > Anabrus simplex. Next base: position 1,710,161,031 of record NC_090265.1, read on the forward strand.
AACCACGGAAAACCATTTTCAGGGCTGCCGACAGTGAGGTTCGAACCTACTATCTCCCGAATACTGGATACTGGCCGCACTTAAGCGACTGCAGCTATCGAGCTCGGTTTTTGATGTTTTATTACCACGTAATTCCATGTACATACCTTACTTATCTTTCATAGCAACACACACGGACAATAAAGCAAACTAATCACTCAAAGAGACAATCATGGATGATTCGCGTCGAAACGTCAAAATAATTTATACGCGTATATAATTATATGTGTATTATGGACATGATACTGTATGGCTTTTGGGCTTATGCCGTGTCAAGAAAACAAGGTGAAATTCTTGACGTTTCGCAGAAAACTGTGCTCAGCGTCCTCAGAATAAATTTCGACTGACCACGAGAAAGGCTTCTTAAACAATGGCACTTTGTATTTGGACGTTATAATAGAAGTGGAAATGGTACGTTCATTCGCCACCAGATGGCCCCTAGGACGTGGGACAACGCTAGCGTTCGAAGCGGAAGCTGACCGAACCATCACGATCAGACTGAGCGGTGCACATAACGTGAGTTTCGCCTTATTTTCTTGACACGGCATAAGCCCAAAAACCATACAGTATCATGTCTATAAGTACGGGCCGTGAAAGCATTAATGGCAATATGTGTATTATGTTTGGTCTGTTGCGTTGTATTGTGCTGAGACAAACAGTGATATTAAGAAGCTAGAAGCCTTTGAGATGTGGTGTTGGAGTTGGTGCAACGCATAAGTTGGGTGGAGAAGAAGACCAACACTGAGGTATTGAACATTGTCCAAGAAAAGAGACAGCTGATGAGTCAGATTAGGAAGAGACAACTTTCTTTGATGTGACATACGCTTCGACATATAAATGTGTTGATGGAAAGTTTGGAAGGTAAAATACCAGGAAAAGGCCCTCGAGGAAGATCACGAAATACATTTATGAAGACATTTCTTGTGAACTCAAGAGCTATTGGGACGCAAAAGGTATTGCACAGGATCGACCCAGTTTAAAGAAGATTCATCTCAGGGGAAAACCAGTCATTTGACCGAGATCGATAGCTGCAATCGCGTAATTGCTGTCAGTACCCAGTATTCGGGAGATATTGTGTTCGAACCCCACTGTCGGCAGCCCTGAAGATGGTTTACTGTAGTTTCCCATTTTCAAACCAGGAAATTGCTGGGGCTGTACCTTAATTAAGCCATTTGCCTGGAGAAGAAGTGGGACACCACGAAAAACAACTTCGAGAATGACTGAGGTGGTAATTGAACCCCTCTCTACTCAGTTGATTCCTCGAGGCCGAGTGGAACCCATTCCAACCCTCGTACCACTTTTCAAATTTCGTGGCAGAGCCCGGAATGGTGCCCAGGCCTTCCGAGGATGGCAGTTAATCACAGTAACCATACACCACAGAGGCGGACTCCTTCTCAATACCATTCACCAATTTAATCCATATCTTCTGCAGATTCAAATAAAATAACAACATCTCAGAGTTTTGAATTCCTCTCTTTGAACTACGATACAGTTTCCAAATTAACGAGCTCGATAGCTGCGGTCGCTTAAGTGCGGCCAGTACCCAGTATTCGGGAGATAGTGGGTTCGATCCCCACTGTCAGCAGCCCTGAAGATGGTTTTCTGTGGTTTCCCATTTTCACAGCAGGTAAATGCCGGGGCTGTACCTTAATTAAGGCCACGGCCGCTTCCTTCCACTTTCTAGGCCTTTCCTATTCCATCGTCGCCATAAGACCTATCTGTGTCGGTGCGACCTAAAGCAAATAGCAAAAAAAAAAGAAAGAAAGTAGTTTCCAAATTCGCCTCTGATATCATTTACTGAATCTTTTTTATGGTCACATAATTGATTTTTTAGTGAAATTTTAATTAATTGTAAATTTAGATACACGTACTACCATGTTCTTATAAAGATACGTTGGACCTGCAGGGACATTAATATGGAAATTTCTGACGGCAGAATAGTGCACAAATATCTTCAGAGCGATCCCCTTGGAGACGGAGGTAAAGTTATCCCACTTTCCAGGAATTTTGCTTTCCATACCCTTTTCATACACGAGGGGTATGCAATTTACAGACACAAAAAGCGCCGGTCATATGTAAACTACACACACACACACAGCAGGAATCGGTTAATAGACATGTACTCTGTGAAGGTGATCACACCGGCTTTCCTCTTTCCATCTAATAGATAAAACCGCAAGATTGCAGCGTGTGATGGCTCTGGGTATTTTATTAACAGTTTTAACAATTATTTCTATGGTCATATTTTTTACAAATTGTATTAGTTTAAAGAAAAATTATACGTTATTCTTAAAATTTGTCTGTTTTTCAAATGTAATTTTCAGTAGTGATTGGAAAATAAAGTTATGAAACGTTCAGCCGAACAGATTTTTATGTAATGCAATCTAATACCTAAATAAAGTCAAATGAAAGGATTTCATTATTATTTCAAAGGAAAATAACCGATAGCAGACTGGAGAGTAAAAAGTAATAAGCAAGACCTTAATTGACACGATGGTCAGAAAAGGTTTGCCATTCCTGACTTAGGTTGCCGATACCGGCAATTCTGGCGAACACACTGCACCACATGGTAAACAATAAGGTCGATCAGAATATTTACCATCAGCGAAGGATTCATGGCCTCAGACGTTAACATTGAAATGGTCTCGGAAGGTGCTTTTTGCCGATAGTTTCGGAACTATAATTACGCCGGCGAGCGTTGCAGAAGTCGAAATTATTTCTAGACAACAGTGTTCAATACCTCATATAAACTAGTGAGAACGAATGTACACAACTCGAAGAGTTTCACCACGCTACGATGTAACTGGGTGATAGAATGGAACTGTGTCGTGCGTCTGACGGTTAAAGTAGCTGTGTAATCCTGCGTGGTAGCACATCATGTGGAGATTCCTTTTATACACCTCAGTGAGTTCTACATGCCTACAGATAAATCTACATTTCTAGCCCTACAGGCAAGCAACTAAATGATGAAAACATCCGAGGGATATGAGCTACGAATTTTAGGCTAATAAAATATAACAAATTATGAGAATATATTCTTTATTTATTCCTAAAGATTACAATCCAGTCGATTAGAATAGCAGTTTGCATTTTTCTACCACTATGAGCGCTGATGTGAGTCAATGCATTGTTTCACATAAGCACAACTAGCAGGGCTGATGTGAGTCAATGCATTGTTTTACATAAGCACTACTAGCAGCGCTGATGTGAGTCAATGCAGAGTTTCACATAAGCACTACTAGCAGCGCTAATGTGAGTCAATGCAGAGTTTCACATCAGCACTACTAGCCGCGCTAATGTGAGTCAATGAAGAGTTTCACATAAGCACTACTAGCAGTGCTGATGTGAGTCAATGCATTGTTTCACATAAGCACTACTAGCAGCGCTAATGTGAGTCAATGCAGAGTTTCACATAAGCACTACTAGCAGCGCTAATGTGAGTCAATGCATTGTTTCACATAAGCACTACTAGCAGCGCTAATGTGAGTCAATGCATCGTTTCTCATAAGCACTACTAGCAGCGCTAATGTGAGTCAATGCAGAGTTTCACATAAGTACTACTAGCAGCGCTGATGTGACTCAATGCATTGTTTCACATAAGCACTACTAGCACCGCTAATGTGAGTCTATGCATTGATATGTGAATCAATGCATTGTTTCACATAAGCACTACTAGCAGCGTTAATGTGAGTCAATACAGAGTTTCACACAAGCACTACTAGTAGCGCTAATGTGAGTCAATGCATTGTTTCACATAAGCACTACTAGCAGCGTTAATGTGAGTCAATACAGAGTTTCACACAAGCACTACTAGTAGCGCTAATGTGAGTCAATGCATTGTTTCACATAAGCACTACTAGCAGCGCTAATGTGAGTCAATGCATTGTTTCACATAAGCACTACTAGCAGCGCTAATGTGAGTCAATGCATTGTTTCACATAAGCACTACTAGCACCGCTAATGTGAGTCTATGCATTGTTATGTGAATCAATGCATTGTTTCACATAAGCACTACTAGCACCGCTAATGTAGGTCAATGCATTGTTTCACATAAGCACTACTAGCAGCGCTAATGTGAGTCAATGCAGAGTTTCACACAAGCACTACTAGCAGCGCTAATGTGAGTCAATGCATTGTTTCACATAAGCACTACTAGCAGCGCTATTGTGAGTCAATACATTGTTTCACATAAGCACTACTAGCAGCGCTAATGTGAGTCAATACATTGTTTCACATAAGCACTACTAGCAGCGCTAATGTGAGTCAATGCATTGTTTCACATAAGCACTACTAGCAGCGCTAATGTAAGTCAATGCATTGTTTTACATAAGCACTACTAGCAGCGCTAATGTGAGTCAATGCATTATTTCACATAAGCACTACTAGCACCGCTAATGTGAGTATATGCATTGTTTCACATAAGCACTACTAGCAGCGCTAATGTGAGTCAATGCATTGTTTCACATAAGCACTACTAGCAGCGCTAATGTGAGTCAATACATTGTTTCACATAAGCACTACTAGCACCGCTAATGTGAGTCTATGCATTGTTATGTGAATCAATGCATTGTTTCACATAAGCACTACTAGCAGCGCTATTGTGAGTCAATGCATTGTTATGTGAATCAATGCATTGTTTCACATAAGCACTACTAGCAGCGCTATTGTGAGTCAATGCATTGTTATGTGAATCAATGCATTGTTTCACATAAGCACTACTAGCAGCGCTAATGTAAGTCAATGCATTGTTTTACATAAGTACTACTAGCAGCGCTAATGTGAGTCAATGCATTGTTTCACATAAGCACTACTAGCAGCGCTAATGTGAGTCAATACATTGTTTCACATAAGCACTACTAGCACCGCTAATGTGAGTCAATGCATTGTTTCACATAAGCACTACAAGCAGCGCTGATGCGAGTCAATACATTGTTTCACATAAGCACTACTAGCAGCGCTATTGTGAGTCAATACATTGTTTCACATAAGCACTACTAGCAGCGCTAATGTAAGTCAATGCATTGTTTTACATAAGTACTACTAGCAGCGCGAATGTGAATCAATGCATTGTTTCACATAAGCACTACTAGCAGCGCTAATGTGAGTCAATACATTGTTTCACATAAGCACTACTAGCACCGCTAATGTGAGTCTATGCATTGTTATGTGAATCAATGCATTGTTTCACATAAGCACTACTAGCAGCGCTATTGTGAGTCAATGCATTGTTATGTGAATCAATGCATAGTTTCACATAAGCACTACTAGCAGCGCTATTGTGAGTCAATGCATTGTTATGTGAATCAATGCATTGTTTCACATCTGCACTACTAGCAGCGCTAATGTGAGTCAATGCATTGTTTCACATAAGCACTACTAGCAGCGCTGATGCGAGTCAATGCAGAGTTTCACTTGAACCCTTATAACAAGAGTACATTCGGTGAAGACATTTTTCAAGTAATCAAAAATGACGGAGGATATTGGACGAAGGAACATATTACAGAAATAATTTTGTAAATAAGTTACTTTGGCTAAGATTTAAATAAAAAGGAAACGAGTAAAGAAACAAGCGATTTTAAGCACTTTTTCCGAAATGCATTTAGGCCGGAAGGGATTTTCGAAATTTGCTTTCTTTTTTTGGTAGTTCTATCCAAGATAAATTATTGGAAACCTTTCTGTGCGCTTTATCACTTCAGCTTTCGACACAATTGAGGAAATCGCTTAATTTTACGTGTTTCGTCGTATACTTTGTCTGATAAGAAATGTTCTCAACATTAAAATCGAAATAAAATAATGATCATTCGATAAAACTGAGAAGAGCTGAGAGGTAGTAATGATGAATTTATTACTTACTTACATTTCATGTGTTAGGATTCCTCTCGGTGCGAGATTCTCATGACATATTAATTAGACATATAGTGTTCTCACTTTTTGTACCATCTTGTGGAGTTAAATGGGCACTGAAATTGACATGCATATAACCTCAATATCCTAAAATCTGAATGCTCGAACAAAGTGAGGCCGCAGTGTTATTAAATTGTTAATATTACATACAATATAATTATATCAGCACGTTGAAATCAAATTCAGATGATTTCTGGACCTCGTTATGCTTGCAGGCCATCAAATATTAAGCACCGGCGTCGGCTAAAACAACAAAATGCACTTCTTCCTATCGTAACTTCATTGCGGTATGAGCTAGGGATAATTAAAATATAAAACTTACTAGTAATTAGATCCATAATATAGACCGTTGTATTTCATTAACTGTGAGGATAATAAAATTGGAACTCTCTCTCATTTAATTCAATTAAACTCATTGAATGTCATACTAATTAATATAAAATATTGTGGTATTTTTTAAATGCGACATTCGGGCCATTGGAACTGCACCGTCAACCAGGCAGAGTCATGTTGCTCGTGGTTTGTAAAATTAAAAAAAATCTGTGTTGTAATGCCGTGATATTTGATTTGCCTCTGTTTGCTTGGCTAAATGGGGCTTAATGCAAATGCAGTAGTTCCCATCACAATAAAGTAGAATTTTTTTTCATGCTCTCCTGTTCCATGACTAGCTACCGCGGTGCTTCAGTAGTAGAGACTATGTCAGGTGATCCTAAGTTCACAGGTCCAATTAGCGCAGAGGAAGTCGGTTTTTGAAGAACATGGCTTTTCATGCCATTGCTGCTTACATGCGTAAGTCACTGGTGATACGTTCAGTCTCATTGTTAAATTAACTCAGCCATAAAGAATGAAAGGAAAGCAGCACGATTTGTTCTGGGAGACTCCGTCAAAGGAGTAGGGTTACTAAAATGTTGTAAACTTTGGAGTGGGAAGACTAACGGGTAAGGAGATGTGATGCTCGATTATGCAGTATGTTTGGAGCTGTCAGTGGTAAGGTGGCGTGGAATGACATAAGTAGAAGGATAAGCTTGAGTGGAGCTATACTGCTAATAATAAGAGTTGGCGTCTGACAGGTAAGGTTGGAGGGAGGAGCACTGCACGTGCCATTTCACGATGTTGCCACATTCCAGCATTCCTTTCTACATACACTTACCCCTCGCTTCCGGCTCACTTGTTCCCTCCTTCATTCTGACCGCTGTGATCTGTTGTAGACTACCCGGCCGGGCGGTGTCGTCCCATTTGCGATCACTCTTATACAAACAATCAGGTTCTTATCAGTGACAGTGACAGGTTTGGCAACTCCCAGCAAGACGAGCTGCCCTGAAGTGTTATCTCCATGGCAACCGCAGTCACCCCACCCTCGTTTCCATGGCAACCACACAGCCACTCCCTTTATCCCGCCTTGGCAGGCAGTAAACAGACCTCCCTCTAAGAAATGTCAGACGCCAACTCTTATTATTAGCAGTATAGTAAAAGTAGGAAAGATAAAGAAAGATTGGAAGTCAGGAGGACAGATTGGGGAAAATTTTCATTTATAGGGGGAGTAAAGGACTGGAATACATAATCAAGGAAAATGTTTGATAAATTTCCATGTTCGTTGAAAATATTTACCGATAAAGCTAGGTAAACAATTACAAATAAATATAAATATTAGGTAGACAATCGATAGGGAATCTGCCACCTGGGCGACCGCCCTAAATGCAGATCAATGATGACTGATTGAAATTGGTAGGCGCGCCGTCTAGATGGCACCACTTTAGAGGATCCAAATCACACTAGCTGAGACCACACAATTATTATTCTTCTTCTTATTTTTATTTATTAAATCCGTTTTGCCACCTAAGGAGCACGTAGAACCATTATTTAACACAGGACTTCTTGCTGTTCTTATCTTCCACTTCCACTTTCACTATTGACTTGTCTTATCTCGTATGTCCAAGAATTTCTGAGTTTCAAGTTCCTGGCTGCTGGGTTCTCGGATGTGAACTTATGTGAATTGATTTTATGTCCTAATGTGGTTGGTTTAGTTGCCAATCGGTCAATATTAATTTCTGCAAGATCACTTTGAGTGTCTACCAACCAGGGCAATTTGGTTTGTCGGCTTCCATTAATGACGAAAATAATTTTTTTGGTCAGACGAGATTGCATTTTTGTATTTTTTTTTTTTTTAGAATGAAGACATACTTTTCAGTGTCGACTTAGTTAAATATAACAAAAACTTTTCAGTCTGTCAATTTCGTTCTACAAGAACAGCCTCAGATTCTATCAAGTCACTTAAAACATGCTTATATATGTAAAGTATTGTTTACTTTGCGTAAACTTGTCAATGATAGAGAGTTTTGTGATAGCATGAACCAGTAATGACAATAAATGGATTTACAAGTTTTAATACAATGAAAAGTTACGTACTTGTTTAAACTGCCGATACTAAGTCCGTTGTCGCCAAACACTACGTAAGTTTTTCATTATATTAATACTTGCAAATATGTTTTTTGTAATTACTGGTTCATGTTATCAATAAACACTCTATCATCGACACGTTTACACAAGTTAAACAATACTGTACATATATTTCCCCGTTTTAAGTGATTTCATAGAATCTGATGATGTTCTTGTAGAATGAAACATGTCATTCTTGATATAATAGAGTGTATTTGTACAGGTATGTTTACGGTGTTATAATTTGTATTGCAATTGCAGTGTGTTTGACAGACTGAAATTCTTTTTTTACATTTACGTGGTTAGTTGAGGGCCGTCCATTCGTGCTGTGTCCGTAAAATGTCATGCGTCTCTTCCGTGCAACAGAGGAGAATCGCTCAGTCATAGAATACAGTTCTCCTGAGCTTTTACGCATCCAGATACCGTCTTGAATCTTTGGTTCAAATATCTTCCTGGGTATCTGCCGTACTGTTTTCTCCATGTCCTTGATGTTGATGGTTAAGGATAACGCCTCGGTTGCGTAGAGTGCTTCTTGAAGAACAACTCTGTGGTAGTGACGGAGTTCGGTTTTGGTGAAAAGCGATTTCTTATTGGACGTATTCCAAGTGATTGTGTAGGCTGTACGTAATTTTTCTGCACGTGTTATATTAGCTATCTTTTCACTTTCAGTTTTCCCGATAATTTCACTTAAGTACTTGAAGTGCTTAACTTGTTTGATGTTGCCATATTTGGTTGCAAGTGATGTCAGGCTTTGGTTCTTGGAGTCCATGTATTTTGTTTTTTCATAAGATATTTGGAGGCCGGTTTTGATGGCAATTTCATGAAGTTTCTCGATGGCATGTATGGCTTCCTCAGGAGTCCGGGTAATTATTGCTAGGTCATCAGCAAAGGCAAGGCACTTTATGTTTATTCTCTTATCTTTGGTTTTCAAACTTATTCCCGGTATGTCCATGTCCCAGGTTTTGATGATCTCATCCAGTAACAGATTAAACAAGAGTGGGGACAACCCATTACCCTGTCGTACTCCTGTTCTGATTTGAAAAGTTTCGGAGATTTCACCCATGAATTTTTCTTCAGAGGTTGTGTCTGTCAAAATCTGTTCAATTAACGCAGTTGTTTTGCTATACACACTGCATTCATGCAGTATATTTAACATAGTGATGCGGTCAATAGTTACGTATGCTTTTTTGAAGTCTGCGAAAGTGACGAGTATGCGGTTCGACTGGCAGTGTTGCAAAATCATCTTGAGGTTCCAGATCTGTTCTACGTATGATCGGTGTGGTCGGAAGCCTGTCTGGTGCTTACCGATTAAATGTTGCTCCAACCTGATGAAGAGGGCAGGTGAGAGCACTTCGTAGGTGACTGATAGATGTGAAATACGTCGATAATTGTTTGGACCAGTCTTGTCACCCTTTTGGTGTAGTGGGTGAATCAAAGCGGTTTTCCAATCTGATGGTATGATGCCGGTTTCCCATATATTTGCAATGATGGTTTGTAGTTTATTAACCATGAGTTCCCCACCAACCTTGATCATTTCGGTGCTTACTCCACCTTCCCCTGGTGCTTTGTTGCTTGTGAGATGTAATATGATGTTTCGTATATCCTCGTGAGTAGGTGGTACCGGGTCTTGGTTTGGAGTAGTTACACGAAATTGGAATCTTTCTGTAGGTGGTTCACTGTTGTGTAGCTTCTCGAAGAGCTGCTTCAGGATTTCACAATTGGCCTTTATATTCGTCTCAAGTGTTCCATCATGGCGACGGAAGCAAAGACTTTGTGCCATGAAGTTCGTTAGCTTTTGCCTGAATGTCTTGTAAAAATTTCGCATATTGTTACTTTTGAAATCACTATCAATTTCACCCAATCTTCTGTGATGATACGAGCGTTTAATACGTCTGATAATTTTGGATGTGGCTTCTGTGTTTTTAAAAAATTCTTCCAATTCTTCGGTGTCTGGTGGCTGTGCCAGGTCTTCATGGCTTGGATGTGGGATTCCAGGCCTATGTCACAGTCTTAAGACCGCCATCTCTGTTTCTGTTTCCGTGGTGGTTAGCCGAGTTTCTTTAATGATTGTTGGATGGTCTCACAAAGTTCTTCCCATGTTTGTGTGTTGGTCTCCAGTGATTGTTCGAATGCCTGAGCATGTTCTTTTAAGCATTCCGGGTCTATGCGTAAGAATTTAGATTTCCGACATTTCCTTCGATTTCGTATGAAGCGGACTTTGATCTGTGAGAGAAGGTGGTCGGACTCTACTTAACCCTTCCTGGTTATTACTTTTATTATTAAAATTATTATTATTATTATTATTATTATTATTATTATTATTATTATTATTATTATTATTATTATTATTATTATTATTATTATTACATGCCTGAAAAGTGAACGCTCTGTTATTTGCGACACGCAATTGCGAGTTCAATTCTCGACAGAGTCACTTAATTTTAAAGAACTAAACTTTAATCGCTGTGTCTTGAGTATTCACCCCGAAGACTGGTTTATCCTAAATAGCTGTCATCCACTGTCATACATTACCTAGACGTCACTGGAGTGGAACATTAGGGAAATGAGGAGTGAATTAATTTCCCGTTGTTTTCGCCATCGAGCCCGAAGCCACTATTACATATCAGTCTGCCAAGCTCACTAAAATGCATGCACCAATCGACCCTGTCGGTGACATTTTCATACCTTTCATCACAGGTACTGGCTTCGTAAGGAAAGAAATTTCTAGCATGGCTAATTTCTCAGCCATTTTCAAATTGTCAAATCCAAAAAAATATGACCGAGACACATCAATGAAAGTAACAAATTTGTTCTAGCCCAAACCAGAATACATAGTTAAGTGTTTACACTAGGTCTCACTAGCAAAGGTATAGTCAGCATGCTAAACACTAATTAAATTTTTCACCGGGCGAGTTGGCCGTGCAGTTAGGGACGCGTGGCTGTGGGCTTGCATCCGGGAGATAGTGGGTTCGAATCCCACTGTCGGCAGCGCTGGAAATGGTTTTCCGTGGTTTCCCATTTTCACACCAGGAAAATGCTGGGACTATACCTTAATTAAGGCCACGGCCGCTTCCTTCCAACTCCTAGGCCTTTCCTATCTCATCGTCGCCATAAGACCTATCTGCGTCGGTGCGACGTAAAGTCACTAGCAAAGAAAGTTCTGATTATTTTTGTGGTATTCTTCATGTGACAATAGTATTTTACCTTGCAGATCTGAAATTCTATTAGTAGAAGGGGTTAAGCTCAGATTTTCCAAAACTACCCTAAACGGACATCTAATTTACTACTGAAAAGCACGCTCAGCGAACAAATGCAGCGAAGCCTTATCTAGCAACCGTGTATCAAACGAACAAACAAATGAAATAAACCCGATGGTACAAGAGCCCGGAAGTGTCTTGGACCGTTCAGCCAGAAATCCAGGAAATTATGAGGTGTTGCATGGTCAGTGCAAAAAATCCTCTCGGCCACCATTCTTGGCTTTCTAGGCCGAGCCAGTTGTTTCACAGTCAAATAGCTTCTCACTTGTAATTAAGAAAGCTGAGTGTTGTTCTAACCAGCACTCAGATCCAGATAAAAATCCTTGACATGGCCACAAATCGGCCCGTATCAGATATCAAGACTGAATATGCATTATTATTATTATTATTATTATTATTATTATTATTATTATTATTATTATTATTATTATTATTATTATTATTATTATTATTATTATTATTATTATTATTATTCAGCTTAAGTAAATAATATTCCCAGTGTTTATCAACGATATTCTAGTATGGCTTTTACATTTTAAGTACGTCCTTCGTGGCACTGAATGTTCAATTAAGTTTCAATAGGTAACTGAAATGTATCTTTCCTGTTGATAGTAAAAAAGTCAATCCTACAAGATTAATTAAGATATTTGTCTTTATTAACTAGTTCAGACTGTCCAACTTATCATTGAATTGTCGCTTTGACAGAGTTAGAAAGGTTCAATGGGCACTCTACTGTTATCTAATGACAAATGAAGAATATCTAAATGGAATTGATATAAAGATGGATATTATACAGAGCCTTGAGGAACATATCGCTGCAATTTAGCATTGTATGTTTACATTTCACATATCTTTAGTAACTTTTTTGTTTATTTAGGTATAAATAAGTTATTATTTACTCAATAATTACTAAATTTGTGTCTAATCACTTTATATTGTTTACATGGTAAGAGACAATATTCATGTCTATTTATATATGCAATTTATTTTAAGACAGTTAATATAGTCGTGAACAACTTGGTGTAAATAGTGCATTAAACTGGTTAGATATGGGAGACGGCCACCATGGCCCTAACCTTGACATGATCAATCAATCAATCAATCAATCAATCAATCAATCAATCAATCAATCAATCAATCAATCAATCAATCAATCAATCAATCAATCAATCAATCAATCAATCAATACAAAATTTCCTACATTAATGTCTTATAATCGTTGGATCACTCATATCAATTAGGATAAAAACTTCTAGAATGTAGATTATTTACGAAAATTACCGCAGCCATTCTTATCCTGCCATTATCGTCATTTTCTGTTAGTTGTCCAATTCACAATTTCTTCGCCCCCACCCCCCTACCATTCCTTAGTGGTGGGGTGAATATGGTCTGTAACATTTACATGTAGGCGAGGCTGACAAGGGAATTCAGCGTGATAAAATACGCCCTCCTTACAGAGAGGATCATTACTAGCAGGAATTTAATAACACACGCTCCGCTAACAATGCTCTAAGTTATCGCCTAACTCCTCGTTCATTCTGTCGAGCGAAATGCATTATTAAAGCCATAGACCACATGTCACTGTGACTGAAAATAATATTCTCAACTAGATTTAAAAGAAAAAAATGTTTTCATTCCTTTACGCTGACGTATGTTGTACGAATTGATATCCATGGATATTACCAGTATTACTCTAAGAATTTATGGTTATATCATTTGTTTTTAGCAGTTCAATAGGAATGCTAGGCATTATTACAATTTTTGTCTAGGTATGAGGATGTCTCCTATTTGGAGACGAAACAAGTCCCTTTTATATACAAAAAAAAAATAAGGGACTGTAAAGGTAGAATTACAAACAAAACAATTTTTTTTTTTTTGCTACGGGTTTTACGTCGCACCGACACAGATAGGTCTTATGGCGACGATGGGATAGGAAAGGCCTAGGAGTTGGAAGGAAGCGACTGTGGCCTTAATTAAGGTACAGCCCCAGCATTTGCCTGGTGTGAAAATGGGGAACCACGGAATACCATTTTCAGGGCTGCCGATAGTGGGATTCGAACCTACTATCTCTCGGATGCAAGGTCACAGCCGCGCGCCTCTACGCGCACGGCCAACTCGCCCGGTAAAACAAAAAAAAAAAAAAAAATACTATATAGCTTATTTAAAAAGGTGACAATACGGATTAATGATGAAGTTCATTTCTTATGGTTATTACTATCGTATACAACAAACCATGTAACGTAGAGTATTAGCCCTTACGTGGGAAAGAGTTAGTAGCTGAAAAGTGTCAATTGCCTACCGTTAGCGGGAACCGTTGCTTCAGTCCAAATTACAAGTCAGACACACGGTGGTAATAATTTCATCGTGCTAATTTTGACTGAATATGGTCTTGTACGTGCAAAATGTGCGTTGAATAGTTGACCAAGCCAAAGGGACACGGGAATTCTTTGAACCAGAAACGCAACACATTTCGTTTTGAAATCGTTTGAGGAGTAATTCTGATGATATAATCCGTTGAAATTGTGGTAAAAATGAGAAGTAGGCAACGCTTGTGGCCCGTACGTGGTATGGACGCGACTTGGCTCGTGCTCTGTAAAGCAGTGGCTCTGCTTACCTCGCCTGTGCGTTGTCTGTGTAACAGAGAAAGTCGGCAGATGACTCACACAGCGCACGCGCGCATTTGCTTTCCCAGGACTGTTTACAACAGGACCACATGCAGGTAATCAATCAATCAATCAATCAATCAATCAATCAATCAATCAATCAATCAATCAATCAATCAATCAATCAATCAATCAATCAATACTGATCTGCATTTAGGGCAGTCGCCCAGGTGGCAGATTCCCTATCTGTTGTTTTCCTAGCCTTTTCTTAAATGATCGCAAAGAAATTGGAAAATTATTGAACATTTCCCTTGGTGATTTATTCCAATCCCTAACTCCCCTTCCTATAAACTATGCGATGTTCTTATACTGAGCTTGGCTTGTTCAACTATTTAACGGACACGCTGTATTATCCTGATCTATCGCTTCAATTGTCTATTAAACGAACCAAACCTTCCATTAGACCTCAAGTTGTTTAATATTACAATTTTCATAAGGTTAATTTTTATAAACTCTGTGTTCAACTACAAGGGGAATCGTGGAAGTAATTAAACAATCTCAGGGATCCAGATGAGGCACTTACTTGTTTCTAGAGAATAATTAATTCGGAGATGGAGGATATTGTACCAAAGAAAATGTTTTATAAGCAAAGGAATTTGTTATCCGTATTGGTATATCAAAGAAATTATTTATTTATGAAAGCTAAGAAAATATCAGAGAAAGCGATCTAAAGTATGTTTGATCATCTAGGATTAAGAGAAGTATGTGGAAGCAACGCCAGGCACAATCAGCAGCCTCAAATAGCGAATAATTGTGAAAGTGTCCGAGGTATGAGCGATGCTAGCAATGTCACCCCTTTTAACGTGCATCTTTCTTTTTCGACCGTAGCATGATCAACTTTCGTTCTCATTAAACCCTGATGGCATTAGGTTCACGAATTCTAGGAAGCCTTTTATGGCCTTCCTTCTGATCAAATGGCTCAATCACGACCCGTGTTTTGTAATATACATTAACAAGATACACTGACTGACAGAGCAAATGCAACACCAAGAAGGAGTGGTTCGAAAGGGATGAAAGTTGGGGAAAAAACAGAGACGGCACGGACGAATAATTGATGTTTATTTCAAACCGATATGCAGGTTAGACAATGCGCACGGCATCGACTCAGTAGGATGTAGGACCACCGCGAGCGGCGATGCACGCAGAAACACGTCGAGGTACAGAGTCAATAAGAGTGGGGATGGTGTCCTGAGGGATGGTTCTCCATTCTCTGTCAACTATTTGCCACAGTTGGTCGTCCGTACGAGGCTGGGGCAGAGTTTGCAAACGGCGTCCAATGAGATCCCACACGTGTTCGATTGGTGAGAGATCCGGAGAGTACGCTGGCCACGGAAGCATCCGTACACCTCGTAGAACCTGTTGGGAGATGCGAGCAGTGTGTGGGCGGGCATTATCCTGCTGAAACGGAGCATTGGGCAGCCCCTGAAGGTACGGGAGTGCCACCGGCCGCAGCACATGCTGCACGTAGCTGTGGGCATTTAACGTGCCTTGAATACGCACTAAAGGTGACGTAGAATCATACGCAATAGCGCCCCAAACCATGATGCCACGTTGTCTAGCGGTAGGGCGCTCCACATTTACTGCCGGATTTGACCTTTCTCCACGCCGACGCCACACTCGTCTGCGGTGACTATCACTGACAGAACAGAAGCGTGACTCATCGGAGAACACGACGTTCCGCCGTTCCCTCATCCAAGTCGCTCTAGCCCGGCACCATGCCAGGCGTGCACGTCTATGCTGTGGAGTCAATGGTAGTCTTCTGAGCGGACGCCGGGAGTGCAGGCCTCCTTCAACCAATCGACGGGAAATTGTTCTGGTCGATATTGGAACAGCCAGGGTGTCTTGCACATGCTGACGAATGGCGGTTGACGTGGCGTGCGGGGCTGCCACTGCTTGGCTTCGGATGCGCCGATCCTCGCGTGCTGACGTCACTCGGGCTGCGCCTGGACCCCTCGCACGTGCCACATGTCCCTGCGCCAACCATCTTCGCCACAGGCGCTGCACCGTGGACACATCCCTATGGGTATCGGCTGCGATTTGACGAAGCGACCAACCTGCCCTTCTCAGCCCGATCACCATACCCCTCGTAAAGTCGTCTGTCTGCTGGAAATGCCTCCGTTGACGGCGGCCTGGCATTCTTAGCTATACACGTGTCCTGTGGCACACGACAATACGTTTCTACAATGACTGTCGGCTGAGAAATCACGGTACGAAGTAGGCCATTCGCCAACGCCATGTCCCATTTATCGTTCGCTACGTGCGCAGCACAGCGGCGCATTTCACATCATGAGCATACCTCAGTGACGTCAGTCTACCCTGCAATTGGCATAAAGTTCTGACCACTCCTTCTTGGTGTTGCATTTGCTCTGTCAGTCAGTGTATTTGCTAAGTATCGAAGTCGGATCGTGAAGCTGGTGACGTATTTGCAAATGATGCAGACATATTGTAAAACTCGCTAACATATGACCAGGTGATGTTGGTCTGTCACACACGTGCTTTTGTATCCGTATAAGGATCATTGCCTATAGTTTCAACATCATACTCTTTATGACCAGCATCTCTAACAGGAGGTAATCATCCAAGTGCCCCAGTTGAACACAAATCGTTAAAGGCTCCGTTACCTATTGGCAGTTGGGTTTCTTCAGTTTGAATATGCTGCGAACTTCAATGACTTCTGTGATGTATCACTACAATACATCGTAAGTTTATATTAATAAATAAGCCATTGAATGAAGAAGGTTGTGTTATGAAAGAAATATGGAAGGAGACATTCTGCAGCACATAGGTATTGTGAATAAATATCTCTATAGTGCAGCATTCGAACCGTCGTTTCATTACCAGTTGTCAAAGAACTAACTGATACTTAACCGATTCATTTACAATGGCGACACGTGCCTCTTTCACCTCGACACTAAATTTCCGTGTCATACATATGATTCATCTATTACAGCGTTCATGTATGTTGTATCATGACAGATCACTTTGGCGAACCTAACAACTCGATCACATTAGCGGCACTTGTACTATAAGAGCACGCAGCGAACAGAATGTCTGTAGAATTATATTTTCATTTTGGCGTGAGGATTGGATATAGTCGATTTTCCTGCGAAATGTTGGGTCTATTTACATTGCTAATTTGTAGGTAGCAAGCAGTGACAATATGGAAGCAGAGGTATGCCTCATGCTGAGCACGACCAGTGTGTGTGTGTGTGTGTGTGTGTGTCTGTGTGTGTGTGTGTGAGTGAGTGTTATGAAAACTGCCACTCATAGGGCCGGTCGGGCTGCAATCCCGAATTGCCTTAGCAGAATGGCCTCTTAGGTCGGACGATTTGAAATCTATTGAGTATTCCACGGATCGATTTATATCAATTTTCTGACGTCTTGAAAGACCATACAATTTCCGAGAGCTACACAAGATCGCTGTGATTATTGGGGCTAATTAGGCAGGTGAATGCTATTATTCACGACTTGGCGACAAGTTACTGAACACTGACTGCGCTGAGATGCCGTAGTAAATAGTAGAAACTGAGAAATCAATGCTCCATTCTTGGAGAGACATAGGATCATTTGTCTGGTGGTGGTGATCAATGTTTAAAGAACATTTTATTTGTTTTACTTTCCACTAACTACTTGCACGGTTTTCCGAAAATTTCTACGTGCTAAGAAATGCGCCCATCCGAGGCTGAGGTATTTTGGCATCTTCCAATACCACAAGACTCGGGTGTAAAAGGAATTAAGTCTCAGGTACGTGAAGAAGTAAGACTAGGCCTGGGCTGAAATTTCAAGCTTCTGCAATTTGAAACCTGTTGTAATGAAATTTATGTCACATACATAGACCCTTACTAGTAAGCTGTTTACTAAATTTAATTCATGTATGTCGTTTGGTTTCGAAGTTATTCTTCTTTAAACATAATTTTTGGCGTGCAATAAAAACGCTCCTCGTGACACAATTCTGTGAGAAATGAAACCTAATTTAGTAAAACGGTACCTTACGGATGTACAAATACATTTTGCTATACATTTTACAATTCTGTAAAGATCATTACAGATTATAGATTATTTAATTCATAAAATTAATTTTTTTCATTTTGAAGGCCATGGCGTTAATTAAATGTGAAACATAAGGCTGTTATACATATTGGGTATGAATTAATAGCAAGTTGTTAATCCTGACATTTATACACAGCTTGTAAATGAATTGTGTACAGGTGAAACTACCCCTCACTTCATTAAAAATATATAAAGTTGAATTAAAATGAAAAATATGAAAATAATATTCATTAAATAAAGTACTCATTCGTCGGACTATGTACTCACACTTTGTTGTTACCTGATTACTTACACATACAATATTTGATGGGCGCCAGCTACAACTCAATGCAGCAATAAGAGAATGAGGGTCTTGAGTTTCTCTAGGGTGTGTGGTTATACGCTTACTTAGACATCATACCATATAGGTTCTGGGAAAATGATATTGGCGTTCGGTTGAGGTTATCTAATTCTACCATTGGAATAAAACAATAAATTAATTTGATAGAACAAAATATATTCTTTAAATTATTTCAAAAAATAGTAAGACTGGCTGCGATAAAACAGATGAGAATATAAAAGTATGACATTACAACTGAATGAAACTAGGCATTAAATTTGAAATCCTCTTGACCGGACATTTAAAAATTGTAGAAGAAATGTATCCCTCACTGTTCACTTGACTGTACCTTCAACACTTTGAGTGTAATTACGACGTATTCCTTTGAGTTGGTGTCTACTGTAGGCATCTCAAGCCTAATTTGTTGATGTATCCTTCTTGTTTCACTGACAAGATATAGCATGGCTTGAAATTAAATTCACCCTCCGAACATTTAATCCATATGGTGACTGGCGACTAAGTATCCATGTGACTGCTGCTTCTCCATCTCCCTGACTGACTACTGCCATCTCAGTAGTACTCCGTATGGCAAGGCTCGGTATTCCATTGACTTCATGGCAAGTCTCTCCGTTCAATTCCTTCATCCAAATGACTCCAACTAACTGACCGACTGAGGCCTCCCCCTCCATTTGACTGACTGACCAACTGTGGCCTCACTCTCCCAATGACTGACTCTATAAGACGCTGGTCCTAGTATATATAGCTTTAGCGGACACACCTACCCAATCTCCAGAAATAACTATGATATTACTCCCATCCGGCTCCAAATGTTACATACTATGGTCAAATTGCCTGGGGCGGCCGTAGGTTTTCCCGAAAAATGAGCTCATCGCTAAATGCACACAATGACAGAGCGATGACTCGGCAGTTACGCTAGCGGTGTTGCACAATGTTGAAATGTCAAAAGTTATTGCACACACTATATCTATATCTGATATTATGCAGCAACTCTCACTGTATATGTCTTTAATGTTAATCTACACACACATATATGTACGTAACAAATTAACTACAATCACGCAAGCGATAATCATATCAGAATTGAATTGAACAATATTAATAGTTTATAATAATAGTAATAAAACTAATTCAGAAATAATAATAATAATAATAATAATAATAATAATAATAATAATAATAATAATAATAATTCTTGTTTCCGAATTTGGCCGCCTATGGACCACTTATGGCTTTCTCTTCTTCTTCTTCTTCTTCTTCTTCTTCTTCTTCTTCTTCTTCTCCCAGAACCTCTTCATCCTTTCACTTCTGATCTTCCTTTCTTTCTCAGACCAGTTTGGGTCTGTATTCTAGTGGTTTCCCCTGGAATGTTTTGATGCTGTCCATTCGGCTTCTAAATAATAATACTTAACACAGTCACGAGGAGAATTTTGTACACAGCAACAACTGCTAAAATGTGAAACAGAGAAAACAACACTTAAGAAAGGAACAACCATGTCCTCACCTCAGAACTGTTCTGATATTACTATTAATAGCATTATCCATGTCGGTTGGATACTAACTAATTTATTATTTTCTGGTACAGCATGACCTGTGCTATTTCATTTTCCAAAATAATATACTTTCATTAAAATCATTCAAATTTCAACCATACCTCCCCCTATTAATAATCACAAAATAACGAAGACGTTGCCGGAAACGTATCAGGTAGAGATAGCGGAGACCATGAAGGACGTGAAAATGGATGCTTTCCTTGGTCTTGACAACCAAATACTGTCAGAGCCGGAAGTGAACCATAGTTGACCGAAGGAAATCATTATAACGTAGAAAGTGAAGAGGCTGGACGCTAGGTTGAATCAGTTCCAGGGTTTCAAGTTCAAAACCCCTGAAATTGACCTCTTCTAGTCGCCTGTTACGACAAGCTAACGATACCGTGGATATACTCTACGCTCCTTCCCTCACAGCGAACCGTTGCGTTGGTGTTTTTTTTTGTTTTTTTTGTTTTTTGTTTTTTGCTAGTTGCTTTACGTCGCGCCGACCAGATAGGTCTTATGGCGACGATGCGACAGGGAAGGGCTAGGAGTGGGAAGGAAGCGGCCGTGGCCTTAATTAAGGTACAGCCCCAGCATTTGCCTAGTGTGAAAATGGGAAACCACGGAAAACCATTTTCAGGGCTGCCGACAGTGGGGTTCGAACCTACTATCTCCCGAATACTGGATACTGGCCGCACTTAAGCGACTGCACCTATCGAGCTCGGTTTGCGTTGGTGTAATACATTCGTGTTACTATTACAGACGGATCCATCCCTTGTAAGAAAGACGCTTGACGGGAATCGGTGTAGAAAATACTCCTTATTATCCTGGTGGGTAGTGTTGGGTGTGTAGTTTGGGACAGCACAAATAGTCAGTCCCCAAGGTAAGTGGATTAACCGTTTTTTTTAAATACCACGACACAATTGGGAACTGCACCCACTGCCGTGTGTTCTGAAGACCAAAACTTTGACCACTGAGCTGTGTAGTCGGACCTCTTAGAGGATATGCAATATTTCAAAGAAGTAAATTATTGTCAAAAGAGAAGGGAAACAGCGAAAAGCCTGGAACTGAGTAACATTTGAAAAATCACAAACCCAAGACTTTAGTTCGGGATTTCAAGAGAACACGAACGAATCGATGTGACCGAGCTACGGCTATGGAGCAAAGCTCTGCGGGTTCGAAACCCACCGTCAACTGTCCTGAGAATAGTTTCCTCCGGTTTCTCATTTTCACTACCAAGCAAATGCTAGGATAGTTCCTATGCATAGGCCACAGCCGATTCCTTCCCACTTCTAGCCCTTTCCTGTTCCATCGTCGCCATAAGACCTAACTGTGTCGGCGCGACGTAAAGCAACATGCAAAGAAGATTCCTTCCATATCCTTTCCCAGCTTCCTCTTCGTTAGCTCCTCGACTGAGGCTGGCGTCAGGAAGGGTATCCGGCCGTAGAACATGCCATGCACGCGAGTAAATTCATCTTAACTCATCCTCCACCCCGTACCAGGAAACGGGATTAAAGGGGTAGATATACTCATTGGAAGACCAAAGTAGGTCGGATTGGAGAGTAGGTTGGTTAGGCCAGCTAGACGCCCCGTAGCCGCTGACCAATGGTACCAACTGAAAGGTGGTGGTAGTGGTGATTATTGTTTTAAGAGGAAGTAAAACTGGGCAACCATCCTCTATATAACACTAATCACCGGGTGAGTTGGCCGTGCGGTCAGGGGCATCCGGGAGATGGTGGGTTCGAACCCCACTGTCGGCAGCCCTGAAGATAGTTTTCCGTGGTTTACCATTTTTACACCAGGCAAATGCTGGAGTTGTACCTTAAATAAGGCCACGGCCGTTTCCTTCCCAAACCTAGGCCTTTCCTGTCCCATCTTCGCCATAAGACCTACTGAATCTGTGTCGGTGCGACGTAAAGCAAAATAGCAACAACATATAACACTAATCAGAGAGAGAAAGTGGAAGGTGTCTGACACTTCGACAACTGAAGGTATCGGCCAAAGGAAGACAAGGGCCACGAACGGCTTGGAAATGAGTGACACCGTAGGCCTCCATACGTAATATCGTCGGGGTCGGAAAAGAACAAGAGTTAACCAGGTGAGGTTGGATAGGATAGATGAAAGTGAGGAGGCAGGCACAAGTAAGTGGAAGCAATGCAATGAATACGATTAAATTCATCTCAACTCATCCCCTACCCCGTACCAGAAAACGGGATTAACGGGCTAGATATACACATTGGAAGACCAAAGCAGATCGGATTGGAGAGGGCTTCGTAGTCGCCAACCCACGCTCCAAAGTTCAGAGCCCCTGAGGCCCCATTAAGTCGCCTCTTACATCAGGCAGGGGATACCGTGGGTGTTATTCTACCGCCCCCACCCACAGGGGGATACCAACTGAAAGCCCTACGAAGTTACCCCCAAAACAGGCAGGGCACATTACTCTCCCAGGTGAATGATGGGATTTTCCACGTGTCACGTCCACATTCCTGTCAAACATCATTGCACTGCACAAGTAATTATATTAAACGTGCGAATTATTGCATCGCTTTCATTAACTCGGTACAGCTCTCAAAGAACTCTTTATGAAGCCTTATAAATCACATCTCCATATCTCATATTAAACGCTGCACATCCTTCTAATTATATTTTGTACTAATGAAAGGCATGATTTACTGTTATTGAAACATTAATTGTGCTGGACTATTTAGATCCCATTTTGATATTGCTTATCATGAATCTCACCTGTTATCGCTAAATTAATTCCACATTTATGGGAGCGTTACTGCACACGCGAACGCACATAATTCATTAGCTCCATTTAGCTTCCTCACAAAATACAAGAAATTCGTTCTATTTAAACGCATTGATGAATGGTACGTAATTGTTTCACATAGGTTATAGGGATAACACGAGCATCAGTCATTTTTTGTGAGCTAAAAACTTATTCAAATAAGCTCGTAGCTGAGTATGTTTGATTGTAATTTACGTTTTGTTTATCCACTCTCAAATCTTCTGAGGAGAAAAAATGCCCTTTCGAGGGAATAGAAGAACTAGTGTAGTGCACGACAGAGTATGAAGCCCATAGACTGCTTGAAAAAAATTAACATTGCTGAGAAGCAGTATATATATCTTT